>NW_028254568.1:0-43468 GCF_964263255.1 Lissotriton vulgaris
GATACTTGCAAAAAACACAGTTGATGGACAGAATGCATAACAATGTCTTACATTCACCCCAGTACAAAGATCTGGGCCTAAATCCATCATTTTCTTGTACTCCACACCACCCTAGGTCAGACAATGGCTATATGCAAATCAGCCTTGACCCTGTGCCTCATGGGAACAGTCCAGCCCGAACTACCAAGCCATGTCTTTCCTAGACCGGAATCAAGCATCCAAGGACCGGTTTCTGGCTATCAGCCTTCTTCAGCCTGGATATCTTGACTCCAGTGATGTGGAGAGCCTGGGACTCACGTCTGAGCATACCCAGTCCACTCGGGGTGAAAATTGCAAAAAACACAGTTGATGGACAGAATGCAGAACAATGTCTTACTTTCAGCCCCAATACAAAGATCTGGGCCTAAATCCATCATTTTTTTGCACTCCACACCACCCTAGGTCAGACAATGGCTATATACAAATCAGCCTTGACCCTGTGCCTCATGGGAACAGTCCAGCCCGAACTACCAAGCCATGTCTTTCCTAGACCGGAATCAAGCATCCAAGGACCGGTTTCTGGCTATCAGCCTTCTTCAACCTGGATAGCTTGACTCCGGTGATGTGGAGAGCCTGGGACTCACGTCTGAGCATACCCAGCCCACTCGGGGTGAAAATTGCAAAAAACACAGTTGCTGGACAGAATGCAGAACAATGTCTTACTTTCAAACCCAATACAAAGATCTGGGCCTAAATCCATCATTTTTTTGCACTCCACACCACCCTAGGTCAGACAATGGCTATATGCAAATCAGCCTTGACCCTGTGCCTCATGGGAACAGTCCAGCCCGAACTACCAAGCCATGTCTTTCCTAGACCGGAATTTGCACTCTACACCACCCTAGGTCAGACAATGGCTATATGCAAATCAGCCTTGACCCTATGCCTCATGGGAACCACCCCTTGTTGTAAATATTTTTGTCCACCCTAAGCGTGGAAGGGTATTCTCAGATGTGAGACCCTTGCTCATTGCACAATCAGGATTCAAGCAAACCGGGCCGAAGACGGCTGTAATACCAGAAACCGGTCCCCGGGAGCTTGTTTCCTTCCCAGTGTAAGAATTGGCTTTTGTAGTTTGGTTTGCCCTGTTCCCATCATGCACTGGGACAGGAACAGACTAATTTGCATACAGCCAGGTTCTGAAACTGGGATGGTGCAGTGAGCTAAAAAAACGGTGTTGGATCTAGCCCTGATCTCTTGACTGGGTGAGAGCTTTCTGCTTAATTCAGAGACTCTGTCCCTCACCACCCCTTGTTGTAAATATTTTTGTCCACCCTAAGCGTGGAAGGGTATTCTCAGATATGAGACCCTTGCTCATTGCACCATCAGGATTCAAGCAAACCGGGCCGAAGATGGCTGTAATGCCAGAAACCGGTCCCCGGGAGCTTGTTTCCTTCCCAGTGTAAGAATTGGCTTTTGTAGTTTGGTTTGCCCTGTTCCCATCATGCACTGAGACAGGAACAGACTAATTTGCATACAGCCAGGTTCTGAAACTGGGATGGTGCAGTGAGCTAAAAAACGGTGTTGGATCTAGCCCTGATCTCTTGACTGGGTGAGAGCTTTCTGCTTAATTTAGAGACTCTGTCCCTCCCCACCCCTTGTTGTAAATATTCATGGGAACAGTCCAGCCCGAACTACCAAGCCATGTCTTTCCTAGACCGAAATCAAGCATCCAAGGACCGGTTTCTGGCTATCAGCCTTCTTCAGCCTGAATAGCTTGACTCCAGTGATGTGGAGAGCCTGGGACTCACGTCTGAGCATACCCAGCCCACTCGGGGTGAAAATTGCAAAAAACACAGTTGATGGACAGAATGCAGAACAATGTCTTACATTCACCCCAGTACAAAGATCTGGGCCTAAATCCATCGTTTCTTTGCACTCCACACCACCCTAGGTCAGACAATGGCTATATGCAATCAGCCTTGACCCTGTGCCTCATGGAAACAATCCAGCCGGCACTACCAAGCCATGTCTTTCCTAGACCGGAATCAAGCATCCAAGGACCGGTTTCTGGCTATCAGCCTTCTTCAGCCTGGATAGCTTGACTCCAGTGATGTGGAGAGCCTGGGACTCATGTCTGAACATACCCAGCACAATACATGTATTTACAGTTTTTGATTTATGTATGCAAAAACACTTTTTTATGATCTCTATGTTTGACAGCAATGAAGAAGTGCTAGTGTGCGAGAAACACGTGTTGGATGTAATGCTGTGACTATATTAAACTGATACATTGACAGAATAAAGAAAAATATAAAGAACCAATACAAGAATTACTAATGTTTATTGTTGGTAGCTTCTCAGTGTGAATATATATATTTTGTGCATTCATGCCAAAATAATCAGAATGAGTAACCGCTATATTCAAGAATGCATTAATTTGTTGAAAGCGCCGAAACCCATGTAAGAAATGTGAATATGCACGAAATGCGTTTGATCCCTGTGAGTCATGCACCTACTGAACTTTCAAGTATGTCTTCACTTTTCATTGTATCACGTGCAAAAACTCACCAATGAAACTAGTATTTAATGTGGTTTGTAAAACTTTGTCGACATGTGATCAAGGGCATTCTTTGCCCGAAACGCGTCATGCCGAGATAAGACCTATGGAAGATAATAAACCTATATATATATATATATATATATATATATATATATATATATATATATATATATATATATATATATATATATATATATATATATATATATATATATATATATATATTCACTGAAAAAACCATAGGTTATAGACCATATATAGTTAGGGATTTGCATTTACAAAACCTTATTTTACTCGCATAAAACCATTGAAATTCCATATATAGTTAGTTGCGCTAACTATATATCGCGCACCCGTAATCCACTGCTGATGATGTCACATATTACATCATTCATGACATGGTCAGTGACATCACTGATGACATCACTGATGACATCTCAAATGACATCACTGATGACATCACTGATGACATCTCAAATGACATCACTGATGACATCACTGATGACATCTCAAATGATATCACTGATAACATCACTGATGACATCTCATTTGACATTACTGATCACATCAATGATGACATCATTCATGTGATAATACGATGAACCTCTTCAGACTCTAATATAACCTTAGATACACTCAGTGTAAACAGACACTCACATACTGTCACTCATCCATGGAGTTACTCACACACCTAGTCAGTCATGCAAAGAATCAATCACATCTCCATTTCCTCAACTATACAGTTATACACACCTTACTTATTCAAACATATACTAACACATATTTACTCTCTTATACAATCCCTGATACAAGTTTACAATGATCCATACAGCCACTCACACATTCACTGGCTCTTATGCACAGTTATTTATATATGTCAACTCTCACATGTACTGTGTTTTACATATGTACTTACTTTGACATGTAGCACTGAGATATCCATTCACTCACCAATACACTCATGCACACAGTCAACCGCCCATACAGCTGTTTCCACATGCACTTTTGAAACCATACACCTAGGGAATCAACTGCTCACACATCTATGCACAGAGTCATACACCTCCCAGCCACCCACACACACACTCAGTCTCCCATACAAATACCTGGGCTACCAATCAATAACCCATATAGTTACTCATATAGCTACTTATCAACACATGCAGCAGTTTACAGAACAACAGACATAATAATGCACAAATTAAGACAGTTTAGTCACTAACCCATGCACTCAGTGAGACATATTTAATCAGTCACTCATACAGTCAGTCATGCACCTACTAAATCCTTCATCCAGACACTTATACATCCACTCATTCTTCAATATGTAAGACATATTTACACTTTACAGAAACATACAGTCACTGGATGTTCTCATCAGTGATGTCATCAGTGATGTCACTGACCATGTCATGAATGATGTAATATGTGACATCATCAGCAGTGGATTGCGGGTGCGCGATATATAGTTAGCGCAACTAACTATATATGGAATTTCAATGGTTTTATGCGAGTAAAATAAGGTTTTGTAAATGCAAATCCCTAACTATATATGGTCTATAACCTATGGTTTTTTCAGTGAATTTTCAAGGTTTTGTAAATGCAAATTCCTAACTATATATGGTCTATAACCTATGGTTTTTTCTGTGAATTTCATTGGTTTTTTAAAAGCTAACATCTGTAACTGTAAAATGTATTCTTCTTTAAATCTTAAAATATATTTTAGATGTTTATTAATAATTTTTTTTTTAATATTTTTTTTCTTCGCTTCCAGTTCGCGAACCGGGAAGCTTTCCGTTAGCTCATCTTGATGCCGCGATCTAGTACGCGAACCGGTAAACGTTACGTTAGCGGAACTGTGACGCGTCGCGGAAGCGCGACGTATCACGTTGTCGCGTAATGCGTCTAATGACGCGCCGCGTTAGCGCTCCCGGAAGTGCTCCGGACCGCGAACCGGAAGCGATCCGAGACGCGGCGCGCACCGCGTAACGTAAGCGGAACAGGTCATGTGACTTGTTTATCAAAGTTTTCATTGGTTCATTTCACTTTTGGTTTCCAAATGATGTATGACTAGGTCATGTGACCTAAAAATAACACTTTTCATTGGTTCAGAACTTTTGCTTTTCCCAAATCATGTAAACCCCTCCTTCTTTCCTCACTCTGACTTTCATCTTGGTGAGAGAAAGACCATTTTCCTGGAGTTCAGCAATGGCTTCTATACTTGCTGCAGCTGGTGCACCCCCACCACCACCTCCACCTCCTCATAAGAAGAGAGGACCTCCAAGTCAATTTATCTCCAACAGAGAGGAGGAAGAGGAGGAAGAAGAAGAAGAGGATAGAGATCAACCAGAATTTATCCCGGAGTTGCCCCGTGTTCCTAAGAGGAAAACAAGTTTCATCTGGCAGTTTTTTTCCATCCCTCCAGGGGAGAAGAAGGTCAATGCTAAATATGCCACCTGCCTCATCTGTAAATACAGATTGTCTAGAGGCACAGAGAAAAAATATAGTATGGGCAACTATACTATGCATCGCCATATGGCCAGGTGGCATCCCTTAAACTACAGCCGGGCAGAGTTGAGGGACCTACAAGATAATCCCCCGACAACTCCTGTGCCCAGATCTACATCAACAATGTCTTTGACAGGAAGAGAGGCACAGGAAACTGTGCCAAACATTCAGCCAAACTTTAAACATATGAGGTTTACCTGTATATATTGTGGTGCTATGCTCTCGTATGGGAACATGAGCGTGAACTTGATCAATATGGTGTTCGAAAACCATAAGTGCCCTAACGCACCCAAGCAGTAATTTTTTTTTTGCTCCTGTTGAGCCCTTTTCAATACCTGTTTTTTTGTTGTTTCCCCTCCATAAAAAACACAAAAAAACATAAAACTGTTCTAAAAATACAAAAAAATCAAAAAATGTTCAGAAAAAAAAAAAAAAAAAAAAACCAACAAAAACAAAAAAAAAAAGTTCTTTTCAGAACTACCTCCCCTTTCAAATAAAATTGCTAGAATGTTTATCACTCTGGCAAGCTCTATTTCTTTTGGTTCGCTTCAAGTTCGCTGACCGGTTCGCGAACTTGAAGCGAACCAAAAAAATATTTTTTAAAAAAAAAGAAGAGTTAGTATAAGGGAAGTAAACAGAGAATAATGTAAAAAGAAAGACAGCTATAGAGAGTAAATCAGAGATAGTGTCAGTGACATCATCAGCAGTGCATTGCGGGTAAAAAGAGTAGAAAACATTTACCTTATAATTCTTGTTACCTTTTTAAAATATTTTTTCATACTTTCAATCTGTAAAAGAGAGAACAAACATTTCCAAAAATATTAAAACATGTATTTAAAAATTAGAAAAGACAAGGGAAAAGGTTTAAGAACAAACAGTTTTTCAACAACTTTGACATTTACAGAAGCCTCTGCTTCTCTACGTCCCCTACACAATCCTAAACATATATATTTTAAACAAACTGTATCTTGATGTTGATGAACTGAGGCCTATTTTGGAACATGGTGCTTCTTTTGCACTGCTAATGTCTCACAATAGTGATGCAATAGCAGCGCAAAAAAGATGTAAAGCCATCATAAAATTGAGTCTAACATTTTAAATGATTGTTTCAGGATGCAAATAAGATGTGTGCTTTCAAGAGCTTTCTTTGAGGTGAGGCCTATTCATTTTTTTTTAAAAAAAACAGTACCCAGAAGTACAGCTCTGTAAGCAATAACATTGACACTTACAGAAGACTCAGTTTCTCCATATCTACCTCACATTTCTAAATGTATATCATAAGTACAAAAAGCAGAACATTAATTATACATGTTAAATGGTTTATTTTTGCTGTTCTCAGAATGTATCAAATTTCACTTAAATCAGTGACTTGAAGGTATTCATCATGTAACAGCGGGGAAAAAAAAACACAATCAAAATGATTGTGTTTAAAAAACCCATTCAACATAAGAAATCTGAATTCAAAACTCCTTAAAATTAACTTACTTTCAATGACGTCGAAGGATGTCCTATGAACAGCGTCCACTGTGTTGTGCTATAAATATTGTAAGCCCGCCACTTTCTGAAAGAAAACCTCCAACGATTCGAAAAATATGTTACATACAAGAAAAGACTTCTCACATTCTACCACATGTTTCCACTTGGCCAAATCATGTTGCAGCTATTCACAAGTCTTGTAATTCTTCCAATCAAATCCCGTCATTTTCTATTTTCGCAACTTTCAAAAAGAAAACATTTAAGATAATTTTCACAATCCTGGACTACTAATATCTTACCCTTCTTTGTCACTCATGTTCTCCTTTTCCTATGACACTGATACTGCTTACTATGAAGCAGACTTACTTGCATCAGGTTTATATAGTCGGATTTTACAAAATGACATTATAATTAAAAGTTTTGGACCAATAATCTAGACAGCATTGCAGACTTACATTCCCTCAACTTCATGAACATTTTGCAATTCTTCACAGGAAATCCCGAGATTCTTTCTTTAAAATTTTGGTTTTAAAAACACCAGGTAAGAATTTTTAAGGTCAAACGGCAATTTTTTTTTGAAAGTTACAACGGAATCATTGCAGAATGACCAGCCGTTTCGAGACTTTAAATAAGCTGTATAATGTCCTGAAGTTGTTGAAGGACCATCGTGATAGATAATTGCTACAGTTACAAAAGTCCTTCCTGATATTGAAAGCTGAGAAGCCACAAATTTTTTTATTAAAGTTGACAATTTTGATCCATCAGGCCTACATCGTTGCATCATTAAAATGACATACTGTCCATATCTACGTATAAGTAATGTTGACATCATTTCAGATTTACATTGGCTACACTCCATGTTGTGATCCGCTGCATTTACTAGCTTATTAAAGGAGACTGATTTACTGTCTGGCAAAGTTAAATATATAAATCTTTCTGAGTCTACACTACTAGTACTTGATACCCTACAATTCTCACAGTCATGCTGCCATTGATAAGAAAGCCCAAACAGGTGATCTACATCTACACCCTCAACTTGCAATATATCAAGCATATACATTAAAAACTCCTGACAATTTTGCTGATTATTTTCAGAGAAGTCTGTTTGACCTGAACATTCATCTAACAGATAACGAACTTCAGACACACTTTCTACTTTTGTTCGATCAGTGCTACATTTTACGAAAACAGAATTCAATAAACAGCATAAAATTTGTTCTGAATTCAACAGAATCTGTTCTTTTAAACTCTCTAGTGAAAAGAGAACATTAACCACTACATTTGCATAGCAGTTGACACCAGAACTGTTTTCAAATTGAAAACCGACAACATCTTCAACAGAATCCACTTTCTTTCTGCTAACAATTTTCGGGTCATTGACTTTTAGTCTTTTTGCAACAACCTCCCTACTATTACTGCTATTTCTACGTTTCCGGCCTACCACACGTTTCTCAAACAAAGGATATTGAGGCAAATGTGGCGCATACTCTCTTCTTAACCTATTGTATTCCTTAACACAATCTAGATCCGCACAAATGTTTGTGACATCACAGTCAATCAAGTACAATCCCGATAAAGTTCTAACTCGTGACAATGCCACATATGCCATACCCTCCTTGAACACAGAACTGCCAATATTCACCAATGCACAGTCTACACTTAAACCTTGCGATTTATGGATTGTCACCGCATATGCCAAGCAAACAGGAAACTGTTTACGGCGAACATATAAGTCTTTAACAAGCAAAAACCTAGCAGAACAACGACCAATTTGCTGTACTTCCTCAATGCCATCAAATTTAATTCTTAAAAATTCTACTCCATCTCTATTTCTGTATTTCTCAAAATCAACAACATTACCCATTGATCCATTTACCAGACCTCTTTCTACATGTAAATTCCTTCTCAAAATGATTCGACAATTTAAACACACATTCAAAGTCTTTTCAAAACCCGCTGTTTTAGATATAGTCTTCTCTAATGAATCCAATTTTGATTTCAAATTGTCTGACAAAATAATTGTTGATCCCATATGCTCTAATTTGTCGATAGCTTTAAATTTCACAATCTCTTGCTTTTCTAAATTCAACATTTTGTTGTTGAAGATGGCACATTCTGCAAGAGTTGGCATGAGACATATCCCGGATTTCTTCTCAGTAATTTTCTGAAAAATATTCTCAGGCACAATCTCTTGTTTGGGATATAAATTTGACAGTAATCGTGCATTTAAAGCTTCTTTCCCATGCTCGGTCACTTTTCCAATTCTAATATCTTGTAGAATATTCTTGTAATCTTCATCCTTTGCCTGACGCATATTTTGATGCAGTTCAGCATAATTGAAGTTTAACCATATATTGACGTTGCCAATGCTCCCTAGGCACTTCCTGGTATCTTCATGCGTGAGTATTTTGAACACAGGTTGACCTTTTACTGGTGTCAGCTGCAGAAGATCTCCGAAAACAATGATGTGTTTCCCACCAAATAACACATCATATTCAGTTTTAAGTACTTCTTGCATTCTCAAATGCACAAAGGCAAGCATGACATTGGAAACCATGCTTACTTCGTCAATGATAAGTAGTTTCATTTTCCTCAAGACTCTTGAAACTTCACAGCAAGCATCTCCAGATAACTTGTTGTATTGTAATTTGTTGTCATGCTCCACCGGCAGCATCAGTAGACGATGCAAAGTAATACCTTTAATGTTATGTGCTGCCAGTCCAGTAGGAGCGGTGACAACACAAGACAGCGATGACTCAGTCCTTTCCTGCAAATAACAAGAGATTGCTTTAATGAGGAAACTTTTTCCAGTTCCCGCTTCTCCACTCACGTACAGTCGGACAGGCTTCAACGATGTACATGAGCACTTGTTCTTCTCATGACTTAATCCGTGCTCAATTTCCTTGGTAACTTCATCATATATTTTCCTCTGCTCAACGTTGAGTTGTTTTTCCAAGTCTTCTAAGTTAACCGCAGAAATGGAGGTGGTCCAACCAATTTTGTCCACAAATTGAGAAGTCGAGGAAGCATGTAAACAAATCTGTTTCAGCTTACATGAGAGACCATGGAATGGGCTCCATGTACAACAATAACTTGCGTTACTACATGCAAGATATCTACAGAGGAGATGGAGTTCACTTCTCAGATGAGGGCAACAGAATTTTCATTCTGAATTTAAGACTGTGCATTGGTACCTACTTATAAGTACCTAAATGTACCATAAACCCAAAAGCTCTTCTCAGAGCTACCCTACATCTGATCACTCACAATTATTATTTTTCTCTAACTTTTTTCACAAATTTTCCACAAAATTCGCTCCCCGGAGCGCTACCCGGTTCGCTAACCGAAAGCTAACCTCGCGGATTTTTTTAAAAAATGTTTTTTTTCCGCACATATAAGCCTCCTCAGCCACGCTCAGAAAACCTAGGGGGTCAAGATAAGTCTACCATGACCCCTTCTACCCATTCTAAACATTATTTGCCCTCCATCTTGTATCTTAATGCGACCGAAACACAAAATGGTGGACTCCCGTGACGCTTAAGGTTCGCTAACCGGGCCGCTTTCCGGAAAGCGGTCCTAAAAAAAGGTGGGAAAGTAATTTACAGAAAAACGACTAGAGACACTCTCACCAAATATAGATTAGCTCATACTACATAACAATCCCTTTCATTTTCACAAATTTGATTGAAATTCCATTTAGCCATTAAGCCTGTAGACCTCTCTAAGTACCGTGAGGTAAATTACTTCACAAAACACATCTGAAGTGTTGGAATTGACAACCAATGAAAATGTTACTTTCATTTTCAATTTTTTTTTCCTGACATTTGATTGGTTATGTACCTGAATATATATAAAGGAAGAGAAGGAAACACAGCCATTTTGACTACTACTTCCTGAACTACATTTCAAGAGCCTTTTCACCTCCCTGAAAATTAAATTGATAATTTGTAAGTGGCACTTTAAATTAATTTGTAAAAACGTTTTTGATAATTATTTACTGTCCCCCTGCTATAGTTATAGATACAGATAGACTCCTCTGTTATATTTATTGATTGACTTACACTTCTCTGCTATAATTATGAATTAACTTACTTTAAGTTCACTGTTAAAAAAACAGAACTACCTGTCTGAACTTAAACCCAACAGTGCCCTAACTCTTCTAATTTAATTATTTTTTATGCAATTTACAGCAAAAAAATGGAAGGGGAGCAAGAAAAAAGTAATGTTTCCTTCGAGATTACATCCGAAGACATTGTAAATGAAGAAAATGTGGATGAAGATTTTATGGATCAATCTTTTGACGAACAATTTATTCAAACCTTACAAGAGACAGAAACATCCATGTTCGACGAGATACCAGATGATATAATGCTGGAAGTTTTAATGAACTATGAAAATAATAAATAATTTTTTTTTAAATCAAAATAAATAAATAAATAAAAAAACGAACAAAAACAACAAATAATTAACATACAGTATTACAAAAGTCTATCATTCTTTTATCCTTAAAGTTCGCTGCCCAGAACGCTTTCCGGTTCGCGAACTTGGCGCTTACCACGCAAAAAAAAAATTTTTTTTTTGGGACCCTCCTAGGCCCTTTTAAAACCTCCACATAAAACCTAGGGGGTCAACGAGGATCTACTATGCCCCCTTATGGTAATTTCCCCCTTTGTTTTGGCCTCCTCTTGTCTCTCGATCCTACCGAGAGACAAGATGGCGGCCGCTCCGGACTGTTTAGAATGTTGACAGACACCGAAGAGCCAATCAGCTTCGCATCGCAAAGTTCCGATACGCGAAAGGTTCGCTAACCGGATCGCTGCCCGGAGCGCTGTTACAGATATATATCTTGATTTAAACGTTAATTTCTCAAAATCCACTGAAGCACATATATTGAGACCTAGCAAAGGCACATCGGGCTAACAGTCCCTACAATTTTGCCAAGTTTCGTGCAAATCCATTCAGCCGTTCGGGCTAAAAGTGAGTCCAACCGCCCTATGGAAATTAACATGGAAAAAACGCGTTTTGGGACCCCCCTTTTTTCTCGGCCCCCCCTCCACAAAACCCCCCCAAATTTTCAAGTGCTGCACAGAAACAAAATGTGCCATTTTCCTGAAAATTTCAGCCAATTCCGTCCACAAACGCCAAAGTTATTAGGCATAGAATTTTCAGAAATCCCATAGGGAAAAAATCCTAACTATATATACCTACTGGCGACCGCCAGTAGGTAATATATATATATATATATGTATATGTATATGTATATGTATATGTATATATATATATATATATATATATATATATATATATATATATATATATATATATATATATATATATTACCTACTGGCGGTCGTCAGTAGGTAGTTGTAGATTTTTTTCAATGTTAAATCTCAAAATTCTATTTGGAATAACTTTGGCACCGGTTGACGAATCTGCCTGAAAATTTCCTGAAAATGGCCTCGCGGCGCCCCGGTCCTTCCCTGAAAGTTTGGGGGGGATTCGTCAAGCGGGGGCCAAGATAAAAGGGGGGTCCCAAAACGCGTTTTCCCCATGTTAATTTCCATAGGGCGGTCGATTTCACTTTTAGCCCGAACGGCTGAATGGATTTCCACCAAACTTGGCAAAATTGTAGGGACTGGTAGCCCGATGTGCCTTTGCTATGTCTCAAGATATATGCTCCACTGGATTTTGAGTAATTTAGGTTCAAAAAAATATATATATCTATAGCAGCGCACCGGTACGCGCACCGGTGCGCGTACCGTGCACGCCACGCGACTTGCGTGAGGAAAGCTGATTGGCTCTCGGGTGTCTGTAAACATTCTAAACAGTCCGGAGCGGCCGCCATCTTGTGTCTCGGTAAAATCGAGACACAAGAGGTGGCCAAAACAAAGAGGGAAATGACCATAAGGGGGCAGAGTAGACCCCCCCTTGACCCCCTAGGTTTGATGTGGGGGCCATAAAAGGGCCCCGCGGGGCAAAAAAAAAATTTTTTTTATTTTCGCGGGGGGAGCGCCCGGTACACGCACCGGTGCGCGTACCGGGGAGTGTACCATGGGGAAAAAGAATGACAGTTTTATAAGTAGCTGTTTAAAAAAAAAATGTTTTGTTGTTTTTTTATACATACACATACATATATAAATGCATATGCATATATATATGCATATATGTGTATATGTGTGCGTGTAGAGAGAGGTAGAGAGGTAGAGGTGTAGAGGTAGAGAGGTAGAGAGGTAGCGGTAGAGAGGTAGAGATTAGTAGAGAGAGAAGAAGAGAAAGGTAGAGAGGTAGAGAGTAGAGAGTGAGTAATAGAGAGTAGAGAGTGAGTAGTAGAGAGTAGTAGAGAGCAGTAGAGAGAGTAGCAGAGAGTGAGTAGTAGAGAGTAGTAGAGTGAATAGTAGAGTGAGTAGTAGAGAGTAGTAGAGAGTGAGTAGTAGAGAGTGAGTAGTAGAGAGTAGTAGTGAGTAGTAAAGAGTGAGTAGTAGGGAGAGAGTAGTAGAGAGTGAGTAGTAGAGAGTAGTAGATAGTGAGTAGTAGGGAGTAGCGAGTAGCGAGTAGTAGGGAGTGAGTAGTAGAGAGAGAGTAGTAGAGAGTAGTAGAGTAGTAGAGAATGAGTAGTAGACAGTGAGTATTTGAGAGTAGTGGAGTCGGAGAGAGTAAGTAGTAGAGAGTAGTGGAGAATATTCCAAAGTTTGGCACAGCACCACTTTCACAATGAGTCCAATCAAATCATATCACTTAGAGTCCTTATTGAAGCGCTGAATCTTGGTGTATATTCAAATGCTTTTATTTTCCTTAAGTTTATGTACCACAGCCAGCCGAAAGGTTTCGTTCTGTACAACAGAACTTCTTCAGGGCGTTCTTATTTCCTTCAAGTTATGTCGGTATCCAGTTGTCATATAACTAGATATTTCTTCCAAATGTTAGACGAGACATAAGTATATTCTTATTCAAAGTGACTAGGTATCAATTTTACCCACACAATTCGGGCAGACTTGAGTAATTTATAGCATCCTCAAAGTCAGTCTTTCAAAAATTCCAAAGTATAGGACATGATAATCCAAATCCAAATGTTTCTCAAGAAAAGTCATTTACAATCGTTCGGAATATCGGTGTTTGGGCAGATATGATCCAGGGACCCCCAGTATGCAAGGGGAATTAGTCCCCCCTCTGCAAACGCGCCAGTGGCCTGCATTGCAGAGAGGTGTAACAAGGGTGTGGCCTCATTACACTTCTCTGCAATGCAGCTCCCTCGCGCATACTGGAGGCTCCTGGTGGACTAGTTGACCCCAGGGACCCCCAGTATGCAAGGGGAATTAGTTCCCCCTCTGCAAACGCGGCAGTGGGCTGCGTTGCAGAGAGGTGTAACAAGGGGCATAGTCTCATTACACCTCTGCAATGCAGCCCCTGTCGCATACTGGAGGTTCCAGGTGGGCTAATTGGCCCCCAGGGGCCCCCAGTATGCAAGGGGAATTAGTTCCCCCTCTTTAAACATGCACGGGGGTTGCGTTGCAGAGAGGTGTAAAAAGGGTTGTGGCTTCATTACACCTCTCTGCAATGCAGTCCCCTGGCGCATACTGGAGATTCCTGGTGGGCTTTCAGGTCTTATATAGTTAGGAATTAGCATTAAAAAAACCTTTGAAATTCACTGAAAAAACCATAGGTTTCACACCAGTTATAGTTAGGAATTAGCATTTAAAAAACCTTTGAAATTCACTGAAAAAACCATAGGTTTCACACCAGTTATAGTTCGGAATTAGCATTTAAAAAACCTATTAAATTCACTGACAAAACCATAGGTTTCACACCAGTTATAGTTAGCAGGAAATTTTACTGACATAAAACCATTGAAATTCCCACGTTATAGTTAGTTGGACTCACTATAACTTGCGCGCCTGCAATGCACTGCTGATGACATCACATATTACATCACTCATGACATGGTCAGTGACATCACTCATGACATCACTGATGACACCATCCTTGTGACAGAGTGACAGACCTAATTTCAGTGTAATGTAACGCTTGAAACACATATTCATAAATAGAAACAAACATTTTCAAAAAAATGGAGGTACCCAAACCAGTAACAACAACCAATTCAGTAATTCCACCATCTATATACACATCCACTCATTCACTACAGTTCTATATAGTTACTCATATATATACTCACTCATTATATGTAGTGATACACCTATACATCCTGTTACACATCAGCAGTCATCCAAAAGTTACTCACACACATACTCACACATGCAAATAAACTATTGAACATCCATTTATTTGCATATACATTTATACACACACTACCACCTTACTTCTAAGGAAACTTACACATACTTACTCTCTTAAACAATCACTTATAGAAACACATACTTATTTAAACAGGAACTCCTACAATCTCTCACTATATATACTATACTCACTTATATACATCAATACTCACATATACTAGATTAAAACATATGTCGTTACTAATGAAGACACTAGTGAGACAGTCATTCACTCACTAACACACACATATACACACTCATCCACCCATACAGTCCTGCACATATGCTGTCTTCAAAACACATACAAACAGTGAGTCAGTCACCAACCCCTGCAGCCACTTATACACAAAGAGAAACACTGATACAAACATTTAAATATTTAAACAATACTTGCTAATATATGTATTCACTAAGATACACTTAATAAGCCAGTTAACCAACCAATTTTATTTTTAAAAATCATCCATTTACATACTTATTTAAACATTTATTCTTCCATCGACCTTTACAAATACATATATAAAACAAATTTATTTTTCAGAAAGACACACATTCACTGGATGGTGTCATCAGTGATGTCATGAGTGATGTCACTGACCATGTCATGAGTGATGTAATATGTGATGTCATCAGCAGTGCATTGCAGGCGCGCAAGTTATAGTGAGTCCAACTAACTATAACGTGGGAATTTCAATGGTTTTATGTCAGTAAAATTTCCTGCTAACTATAACTGGTGTGAAACCTATGGTTTTGTCAGTGAATTTAATAGGTTTTTTAAATGCTAATTCCGAACTATAACTGGTGTGAAACCTATGGTTTTTTCAGTGAATTTCAAAGGTTTTTTAAATGCTAATTCCTAACTATAACTGGTGTGAAACCTATGGTTTTTTCAGTGAATATTACCTACTGGCGGTCGCCAGCAGGTAGTTATAGTTAGGACCTATTATCCATAGGAAATCCGCACCATTCTATTTTGAATAACTTTGGCGTCGATTGATGAATCTTCTTCATTAAAACCTTTGGCCAGCTCAGTTCCGCTCCTTCCCTGAGAATTTAGGGGTGATCGGTTAAATGGGGGCCGAGAAAAAAGGGGGTCCCAAAACGTGTTTTCCCCATGCAATTTCCCATAGGACCTTTAGACACGACTAGAGCCCGAATGGCTGAACGGAATTACACCAAATTTGGCAAAGAGGTAGTCCTCAGTTCCAACTTGTGCCTTTGACTTATTTGGTGTAAATCCGTTCAGTAGTTCCTGGGAAAATAACAGTTAAAGTCATTTATACATCTATGGGCGCCAGGGATCCTGCGTACTATCCGCGTACCCTTTGCACAGTCTAAAAGCACCCTGCTGTGCACGAGCTGCATGCTGATTTGCTGTCAACAGTCAAAATCAGGAAGTGTTGGCAGCCGTCTTGTGCCTCGGTAGAACTGAGGCACAAAAAAAACCAGACACTGCAAAACGCGAAAAGGGGGCAGGGTAGACACACCCTGACCCCCTAGGCCTGCTCAGGGGGTCCCACAAGGACCCCCAGGGCCAAAACATATATATATATTTTTTTAACACGTTCTCCTGCGGAAAATACATTAATTTGCCCAGGGGAGGGCAAATCCCGGGGACATTGTTGAAAAAATAGTGTGGGGTTCCCAATCTCCCCCACAGTGCCCCGGGGCCACCCCCGGGGCCCTAATTTAATATACGCAGGGGCTCACGGGGCCCCCCCGCAGCCCCGGGGACCACCACCCCCCAGGGCTTCTTTAGAATGGGCGAGGGGGTTAGCAGGGCCCCCCAGCCCCGGGGACTCAATTATAATGTATGCGGGGGCACTTACGGGGCCCCCCACAGCACCGGGGGCCGCCACCCCGGGGCTATTTTGAATTGGGTGGGGGTGCTCTCAGGACTCCCAGCCCCGGGGACCGCCACCCCCGGGGCAAGAAATTAATGTATGTGGGGGTCTCGCGGGGCCCCCCGCAGCCCCGGGGACCACTACCCCTGGGCTTGAAACAAATGGGTGGGGGGGCTCTCAGACCCCCCCAGCCCCCGGGACTGCCACCACCCGGGGCTTAAAAAATTGGGTGGGGGGCTCCGAGGTCCCCCCAGCCCCGGGGACGGCCACCCCGCCTCCCACTTCTTAAGAATTTGGGAGGGGTCTGCGTGCCCCACTCCTGGAGCCCTCGATGGCCCTGGGGACCGCCACCCCCCAGGGCTGGCTGCTGCAGTGTCCTGGGGTGCCCACCTCCAGGACACTGCTGTTTGCAATGGCAGGGTGGGAGCCTCCCACCCTGAAATTGCAAACTGCTTTGCTTCATTGAAGCGAGAGCAGGGAAACCTGCTCTCGCTTCAATGTGGCAAAGCAGATGCTAACATGCTGCTCCCCATGTGGAAAAGCAATGCCGGCTCCCGCAAGATGCGGGGAGCTGGCTTGGACCGTGGGGGGATTGGGGACCCCCCACGGTCCCCAACGGAGAGGGCCAGCCTCTGGGTATAGGGTCCCCGGGGCTACAAGTGGCCCAGAAGGGGGGCCATGCAGCCACCCTCCCCCATAAAAAAAAAAGAATGGCCGGCCCCGGGGATGTAGTCCCCAGGGCCTTAAGTGGCCTGAGGAGAGGGGCTATGCAGCCCCCTCCATAAATATATGTAAAAATGTGGCCATGCATCGGGGGATGGGGTCCCCGATGCCCGGAATTGGCCACGGGAGGGGGGCCACGTGGCCCCCTTCCCGTAAATAGTTTTTTAAAAGTGGAAATTTGGGGGTGAAAAAAGAAAAAGGAAGGGGGGGCTACACAGCCCCCTGCACAAAATTCAAACAACATTTAAAAAACGGGATTCGGCCCGAAGCCACGCCCCCTTATTGCACCACTCTGCAAACGCGCCCCCTGGCGTGTTTGCAGAGGGGGAACAAATTCCATTTGAATACTGGGGGTCCCTGGGGGACAAGTAGCCCACCAGGTACCTCCAGTATGCGCCAGGGAGCTGCGTTGCAGAGGGGTGTTCTGAGGCCCGCCCCTTTTTTCACCTCTCTGCAACGCAGCTCTGTGGCGCTTACTGGAGGTAGCTGGTGGGCTAGTTGCACCCCAGGGACTTAATCCCGCAACTTAAAATGCACCACAGGGCGTGTTTGCACACATGTCACTTCAGGCCCCGCCCCTTTCCTTCACCATTGTACAAATATTCCACTAAAATCAGCCAAACTTGAATTCCGATTTACTCACCTGTTATCAGGAGAGAACCCAGTGTGGCATATTTTAGCCCAGCACTGACCCTGAAAAGTAATTCTAAGCGTACTTACAGTACCTTGTATTTCCTTCCATAGGAATCCATTGTGTGGTTTTCAGTAGAAAAGTTTCTAAGTGTTGATTTTTGAAACATACAAATATTCCTCTAAAATCAGCCGAACTACGGATTTCCTATTTACTCACCTGTTATCAGGAGTGACCTCAGTGCTGCTTCTTTTAGCACCGCACTAACCCTGAAAAGTAATTCTAACCATACTTACCAGTAACTTGTATTTCCTTCCTTAGGAATCTATTGTCTGGTTTTCACCAGAAAAGTTTCTAAGTGTCTATTTTCACAAACTACAAATATTCCTAAAAAATCGCCTGTATGACTTTAACGCGTTCTTTCAACTGTTTACAGGAGATGCATCAGTGCTGGATCCAGGATACACCGCTGAGTAAGAAAAAGTAACGATAACACTACTTACTGCTAAGTGAATTTCCTTCCATAGGTTAACATTGAGTGGGTTCACTTGGAAATTCTTTTAAGTGTGGAGTTTTGGAACTTTAAACTATTCACCTAAAATCAGCCGAACAATGAATTCTGATTTACTCACCTGTTATCAGGAGAGCTCTCAGTGCTTCATCTTTGAGCCCAGCACTGATCCTGAGAAGTAACTCTAACCATACTTACCAGTAACTTGAACTTCCTTCCATAGGCCCTATTGACGGTTTTCACTTGGAAATTCTTCTGTGTGGAGTTTTGGAAGTTTAAAATATTCACCTAAAATCAGCCGAACAAGGAATTCCGATTTACTCAACTGTTATCAGGAGAGACCTCACTGCTGCATCTTTGAGCCCAGCACTGACCCTGAAAAGTAATTCCAACCATACTTACCAGTAACTTGAATTTCCTTCCATAGGCTATCATTGACTGGTTTCACTTGGAAATTCTTCTAAGTGTGGAGTTTTTGAACTTTATAAAATTCCTATAAAATCAGCAGAACTACGAATTCCGATGTACTCACCTGTTATCAGGAGTGACCTTAGTGCTGCTTCTTTGAGCCCAGTACTGATCCTGAAAAGTAATTCTAACCATACTTACCAGTAACTTGTATTTACTTCCATAGGAATCCATTGTCTGGTTTTCACAAGAAAAGTTTTGAAGTGTCTATTTTCACAAACTAAAACTATTCCTTAAAAATTGCCTGTATGACTTAACCGCATTCTATTAACTGTTTACAGGAGAGGCACCCGTGCTGGATTCAGGAACCACCACTGAGTAAGAAAAAGTAACGTTAACACTACTTACCTACTACGTGAATTTCCTCCCATAGGATAACATTGGTGAATCTATGTGAAAAAGTTTCAAAGTGTCAACTTTTAAAATACAATAATATTCCTTAACCAAAACGCTTTTACAAAACTGTTTACAGGAGATGTCTCAGGACTGAATCTAGGATCCAGCACTGTGGTTAGAAAAGTTATCCAAAAAGTAACTAATTGCATTTAACTAGAAATTCAGATTGACCTCAATGTTGCATTGTGTCTGAAATTGTGTTGCGCATTACAACAACTGTAACTACTGTACTTGGAAGACTTTTGCCTATTTGCAAAGTGTTTAAACTGAAGTCATTCATTATGAGAAAATATATTTTGTAATGTAATGTATAATGTAATTATAATGTAATTTAAAAAATAAAATATAAAAAAATAAATTGTTTAAAAAAATGTAGAAAATCAGCATAAAAAATAAAACTAACAATTGATACATCTAAAAATCGTCATTTAAAAAACTGTTGAAATTCACTGAAAAACCATAGGTTTCAGACATGGTATAGTTAGGAATTAGCATTTAAAAAACCTTTGATATTCACTGAAAAATCCATAGGCTTCAGACAAGTTATAGTTAGGAATTAGCATTTAAAAAACCTCAGTAATTCACTGAAAAAACTACAGGTTTCAGGGGTGTTATAGTTAGTTGGACATTTCACTTGTACAAAAGCATTGAAATTCCCCCGTTATAGTTAGTTGTATTAACTATAACTCATGCGCCCACAATCCACTGCTGATGATGTCACATATTACATCATTCATAACATGGTCAGTGACAACACTGATGACATCTCAAATGACATCACTGATGACATCACTGATGACATCATCCACGTGACAATCTGATACATCCTATCATACACTAGATAACCTTTCAACACTCATTATAAAATATGGAATACCCTATTTGAAACCATTGACACACCAATACAAGTTTCTAAAAACCCACTCAGTGATTCCTACATCTACACACACATCCAAACACTTACCTATAGATTCACTCATACATGCTAACAAAGATCAATAGAACACAATTAAATATACTTATACACCAACATCGACATTACACACCAGCACCACACATCTGGAGTTCTGGACTTTTTGGTTCCGTCCAGAGGTGTCAGGGAACAACACCCGAAGACCCCGGAGTTCCACCTGTCTTGGTGCACAAATAAACAGAAACACGGGCTTCTCGATGGTGGCGTCAAAGACCAAAGGTTTATTACTGCAGGGACACAGAAGTCACAGAAACTACGCATGGGCAGTGTCTAGGAGCCTGTTCGATTTGTACAAAGAGGGTTGCTCCTTATATACTAAAAATTGGGCTTCAGGCAAATTCTTCACATGTTAGTACATTCCCAAACCTTTGTGTCCTAAACAATAAATATTTGGCGTTGCACAGGAATCGTCGACAATATCTGATGTCAAAACATTACGAACGAGGGGTTTCCACTTTTCCATCATAATCTCATGTCAACTTTTCATTCAAGACCCGGACCGCCTCATCGTAAATTTCGTTACCTCCCCCTAATAAAGGCCCAGAAGGAAAGGAGCAGAGCCAGGTGCAGAAGATAGAAAAGCAGGATAAGGGATGTTTGTGGGTTGTAAATGGGCAAGGCTACCGGCTTCGGCCGCCTAATCATGATCAGGCCAACGACCACAAGAACCAGTATAGCAGGACTGGCCTCGGGCAGAGGAGGCAGCCTTTGTCGAGTCATGCAGCTACAGCGTGTTCTGTTCCAAGGTGCACGTGTCACTAAAGAGGTGAATCACCGGCTAAGGCTGCGTGTCCTTAATCGAAATGAAGTGATCAGGGGTTATTGCGTATGTGAGGGCAAGAAACACAAAATGGCTGCCATGATCTAAGATGGATGCCATGGGTAGATCGGAAAAATGTTCGTAACAGGAGTACTCTTGCTCGTAGCGTAGCGAAAACACCAGGATATGCTAAATGGATCATTTGCGGTTCGCTGATACCAATATTATGTATTTCCGACAATATTGAAAACACGGGTTCAAATCGTCACGGAACCTCAGACCCTCCTTTTGCCCTTACATAGGCAATTACTCAGTCTATGTCAGAGTCTAATTCTATGCTCATCAGGTCAGTGACATGTTGTTGTATCATCATTCTTTCTCGCGCCTTTTCTCCAAACGCAGGTGGTTTTCTGAAACAAGTTGCAGCACAGAGACTACACAGAGCAGGACCACACTGGATAATCAGGCAACACGAGAACAGGAATACTAAGATGACACCAATGACCATCAGAACCTTCCATCCCCACGCTGATATCAGAGTCCAAAACCACTCCATGAAGGACCAGTTTCCCTTGTCTACGTGTATAGAGTCGGAAATCTTGTGTAGCTTAGAGATCGCCTCATAGACTTTTGGAGCATTATTGGGAATAAAGACACAGCAGCTCGATTGGATCATTCTGCATACCCCACCTCGATCTGCAAGTATTACGTCTAGAACCATACGGTTCTGCAACGTCATGAGTCTATCCGCCTGAAGCTCAGCTGTCAAATTGCTAAGGGCACCAGCAGTTTCGGTAATAGTAGATTCAACTACCCGTGTTAGCTGACGTATGTTTCTACTATTGGCCATTAGCCCCCAGAACGGAAGAAAACCTTTGAAGTCTCCAGCTTCCTGACCAGCAGTGTCTTCCTTGCTAAAAACACCTCTTGTTACTCTGGTCTTATGGTAGTCAGAAGAAGCAGTGTATGTTGGAGGCAACAGTCGAGCAATATAACATGAACCTGAAAAGTCAGCAGGCAACCATGTATACGCTCTGTCTTGACAGATGAAGTAGGTACCCCTAGCAGTAAGGAAAGCAGGGGAAGAGTTAGACGGAAACACGTAAGTCTCTACGCACTCACTCCTCCCTAGCTGAGCTCTCGGATTTCTCCCATTTCCTTGCAAACAGACCTGACCTCGGTGAGGTACGACCCAGATTGGAGTGGAGCTTTTCCGTTTGCTTTCTCCCAAACTAAGGCGATACTCTGAAGAATTCCAACTCAAATATACTCGCAATTCGTCTCTAGGGTAAGATGGAGTATTATTGACGTCCTTGATCATGTCAATAATTCCCTGGACTAAAGCTTTGTTGGCAGAGTTATATTTAGTGGAACGTGGTGGACGCGGAGGATAGGTTTCAAGGGCATAAGCAAAGATCGTTTGAAAGGCCTGAAATGATCCATTATAGCTAAAAGGCAAAACCAGATAGGGAATACCTTTATCCATAGTGTGGGGTATCAAGCCACACACCCAGCAGTCTGTAGTGTTAACTACCAGTTGGTGTTGGTGCAAGAGTTGTACAAAAGTGTTATTGATAAATTCTGAGCGTCGAGCTTGCTCATGTTCAGGAAACGAGTGGAAAGAATGCATAGAGGAAACCGTAGAAGTAGCAGGATCAAGGGGAGGTACTGTAGTTACTGGCACAAAGATTAAATTTATACCAAAGACGATTCCACCCACCAACGTTATTAAAACAATTGAAAATGTAATAGCACATTGCATCAGAAAACATTTACTATGAAGGATTCTGCAAAGTCTGTTTCTGCGAACATAAATCACATTTTCTCGTTGCAGCGCAGGAAGCTCCATCTTCTACAATCCGCTCGCGACCACTGATGATGTGTACGTAGATGAAAATGCCTCTATCAGCCCTGGGAGTTCCCAGAACTAACAGAAAGATCGACCTTGTGTCTGATCCCTGCAGATTCAACTAGGCACACAGCCACGACCCTACGGCTACCCAGACGGCAAGGCAATTAAAAAAACAATAAAACAATAGCAAACCTCCTGGCTAAAGGCAAAAGTTCAAATGTCAAATATCACAATAGGCAGTTTCCTGCTTTATTTGTCCATATTACGAGATCGTAAGTTGTATCTTAGTTTTGCAGGAACCGTTTGATCAGGAAACAGTGTGTTGTCAATAGAGTTTGCAATGTTCAAGTTCGCAGATGGCAAAGTTTCTTCTGAGGCAGAGGGCAAGTGTTCAGGAGTCAAAGAAGTAGTTTCAGGAGGAGAGTCAGAGTTCGGAGTGTCAGTTATCAATTCTGCATCGCTGAAAGGGATAAACTTGGGTGTTTGCTCGAATTCAGAGGCACCAATTCCCTTCTTCACCCAGTTGTCGTAAGGAAGTGGTAGGGGCACACGTTTGACATGAGTTGCATGTATCCAGTGCTTGCGACCAGCCACACGAACAGCAGTTCTCGTTGCTAACAACACCTGGAAGGGGCCAACAAATTTGGGCTGAAGGTTCTTTGTCCTCGTAAAATTTCGTACCACAACGTGGTCGCCGGGTTTCAGCTGATGACCTGGACTCTCCGGAGGCTTTGGCAATGCATCGAAAACCTGTTGGTGAATAAGACTCAATTTAGCAGTCAAGTCGTAAAGGTAATCAATCAACATTGGATATTCTAAAGAACAAAATTCTTTTGGCCTAGGCACTCCCCAAACATTAGCAGGACGGCCGAAGACAATTTCGTATGGACTAAGCCCTACTCTCGAATGCACAGTCGCTCTCGTCGATAACAAAGCCAAGGGTAGTGCGTCTGGCCAGGATAAACCCGTGGATGCCTGTATTTTAGCAAGTTTTAGTTTGAGGGTGCCATTGTAACCCTCAACTAAACCAGCAGACTGGGGATGGTTTGCACTGTGAAATTTTTGCTTAATACCTAAACCGGCACACACACTCTGCATAACTTTCCCTATAAACTCACTTCCGTTATCTGACCATACAATCCGTGGAATTCCAAACCTAGGGAAATATTCTTTGAGAAGAATTTTGGCAGTAGATAGGGCAGTATTGTCCTTTAGTGGATATGCTTCGACCCATCTGGAGAAACCACAAACTACCACCAGGACGTATTTTAAGTTATTGCACCGATCCATGTGAATGAAGTCTAACTGAATCACTTCAAAGGGGCAAGAGGGTGGAGCGAAATGACCAGCAGAAGTAGGAGTTCCCTCGCCAGGATTATGCATCAGGCATACCATACAATTTTTCACCACTCTCTCTGCACATTTACTAATCCCATCATTCTTCCAAACTGGGGCCAACATTTTACAGATTCCTTTAGAACTTATGTGCGCTACTCCATGTGCCATTGTCACCACTGCAAGCACATACGCATCAGGCAACATCCAACGCTGTTGTTCCGACAAGTCAATCCAACACCCACTCGAATCCAACTTGCCCGTACTTTCTTTCCATGCACGTTTTTCCTCCTCAGTTGCCTCTTTCTGAATCTCTTTCACACTTTCCACTGTATCCTCACACATTCCAGACTCAGAAATCCATCTTGCAGATGTTGCAACATACATTCTACTCATCATATTTCTAGCTGTCTGTTTAGCAGTCTCATCAGCAAAAGCATTCCCACGACCAACATCATCCGTGATTGCTTTATGCGCACTGCATTTCACAATCGCAACTTCAGTCGGCAAGGTTAGAGATTCCAACAAGTCGTTAACTAACTGACCATGTTGAATCTTAGTCCCATGGGACGTAATGAAACCTCTTTCTTTCCACAAACGGCCAAAATTATGGGCCACGCCAAACGCGTACTGACTATCTGTGAACACATTCACTCTCTTTCCCTTAGCTAGAACACACGCTCTTGTTAGAGCGATTAACTCTGAAGCTTGGGCAGAATTCTGACCCACTCTTGCAGTCTCCACAATCGTCCTCAAAGTCGTTACTGCATAAGCAGCAGTCACATCACCATTCTCCAATTTAAAACATGACCCATCAACATACAACGTGCCATCCGGATCTGACAATGGGGTGTCTTTTAAATCAATTCGTCCTTTTGTCTCTTCCTCGGTTCTGAAATAACAATCATGAGGTTCGGAATCACTCGACTCTTGATTAGCCGGCAACAATGTTGCTGGATTCAATACATTGCATCTTTTTATCTGAATATGACTCGCTAGCAATGTCAGCTCGTAGCCAGATAATCTCGCACTGGTAAGGTGTTGTGTCTTAGTTCTGTTCATGAGTGTATCCACAGCATGAGGAACCATGACCACTAGCATATTATTCATCACCAAACCAGCAGATTGTCGAATGGAAGCCGCAGCTGCCGCTGTAGCTCTCAAACAACTAGGTAACGCTCTAGCTACCGGATCTAATGTTGATGAAAAATACGCACAAGGGCGTTGTTTATCACCAAATTTCTGTGTCAGAACACTCAACGCGCAACCTTCTCTCTCGTGAACATAGAGCGTGAATGGCTTGCTGTAATCGGGTGTGCCCAATACAGGAGCTGAACAAAGTGCATTTCGTAACTCAGAAAAACTCTCCTGACATTCAGCAGACCATGGCACCGGACTCGGAACATTTTTCCCAGTCAAAGCTACCAACGGTTTTGCTAAAAGAGAAAAATTTGGGATCCACTGCCTACAGTAAGAGGTAATACCTAGAAAGGCACGCATTTCTCTCTGTGTGCGAGGAACACTCATCTGCGTAATTGCTTTTATTCTCTCTGGGGTCAACTTCCTTCCCTCCTTTGACAAGCGATGACCTAGGTAGGTCACTTCTTGGCAACAATATTGCATTTTCGAAGGTGACACCTTGTGATTCAAATTAGACAAATGATGCAATAACGAAATTGTAGCTGCTTTGCAAGTTTCCTTGTCATCTGCAGCCACTAGAAGGTCATCTACATACTGTACTAGAGCAGAACCTGGAGGAAGTACAAAGGAATCTAACTGACCTTTTAATGCCTGACTGTAAATGGATGGGCTCTCACAATAGCCTTGTGGAGCGCGTTTAAATCTGAAGCTTCGACCTCCTAGACAGAAGCCGAAAATATCTCTGCTTTCCTCGGCTATCGGAATGCTGAAAAAGGCATTTTTCAAGTCGATGACTGAAAACCATGTGGCTGTAGCAGGAATCAATGTTAACAAGGCAGTAATATCTGGAACCACAGGAAACTGCGGGACCACAATCTTATTAACCTCTCTGAGATCAATGACAAACCTATATACTGGAGGCTTTGTAGGATCAGTTTGTTTCAAAATCGGTAATACAGGACTGTTACAGACATTTCCTCTAGTTTCTTCAACCACACCTTTCTTAATCAAATCTTGCACAATCAGTAAAAGCGCACGTTCACCTTCATTAGAGATCTTATATTGAG
This sequence comes from Lissotriton vulgaris, assembly GCF_964263255.1. Lineage (NCBI taxonomy): Eukaryota > Metazoa > Chordata > Amphibia > Caudata > Salamandridae > Lissotriton > Lissotriton vulgaris. Next base: position 26,500 of record NW_028254568.1, read on the forward strand.
GAATTCGTGGAAATTTTACATTTGCTTTCAAAGTGACTACATATGGTGGTATTTCTAAAAGGCCTACATCGTTAGGACCAGTCGCCCAAAGAGTATCAGGGAGTGAACGCAGCTCTGGCGGGAGTGCATCCATTGACAAGTACATCGGAGAGGTGATTCTTTTACCCAACGTGAGCTGTACTCCTTCCGGAGAACAGTACAATGTCGCATATAGGCGTTTTAACAAGTCTAAACCAAGCAGATTTTCATTACAACCTGTCGTCAAAATCAGGGGTGCTTTCAATTGACACGGTCCAACAGAAATAGACAAAGGACCAGATACGGGGTTGTAAACAGGGGCGCCTGAAAAACCTACAGAAACATTTGTTAAGCCGGACAAAGGTGCGCCAGGGAGTTTCGCATGCATGATCGAACTTTTTGCGGCACCAGTATCCAACAGAAACGGTTCGACTACACCTGATGTTGCTACTGCGACATAAGGCCCACTCTGATCCACTGGAACTGATACTACTCCCTCTCTTTGTCCATGGCTGTCCTAGTACTCATTTTGTTGAAATCCCTCATCATTTTCACAATAGTCTTCAACATGATACTGTTGAGATCTATTTTGTTGAGCAGACTGTCCATTTCGTTGATCAAAGTGATTGGAAGGGCGATCATTCGTCTGTGGAGCCATAGCACCTCGTCCTCGACCTCTAGAATTCTGCACAAAACCACCACGACCTCTCTGAGCTGTTGCTGCGTTATTTTGCGCTAAGACTGGACACTCATTTTTATAATGACCTTCTTTCTTACAATACGCACACTGATTCCACTGGTATTGTGGCCTAGGTGAACTATAATCTGTCCTTTGATATGATCCTTGCTGTGTATTAGTCTGATTCATACGAGGCGGATATGCCTGTTGCAAAAGGACTTTAGTCTTTAAGTCTTTCGTCTTCTTATCTGATTTCTCTTTCTCTTCTTTATCCCTATTTTCATAATACTGTGCAGTTGCAAGTATTTGCGCAGTTGTAGAGACAGCCCACGCACTCTCAGAATCTTTTAATTTATTGCATAGCTCAGGTAGCAAATTATGTACGAATTTGTCGACAAACAGTCTCTGTCCTCCTTCTGTGCTCATATCCTGACCACTATGATCTACAAAAGTCTCTTCGAACCTCGTGAAAAAGTCGGAGACACTTTCATCTTTCTTCTGCCTGCATGCGGACAGCTTGTCCCAATTAACACGCAATGCTGGCATCAGAGTCTTCATTAAGTCGATTATCCTACCTGGAAGATTAGCAATTAGAGGTTCGGGTTTGGAACCACCTATTTGCTGACCATCCGCTGCAATGATAGCTGCCCAATCATCACCTAGGGCAACTGGATGATTCTCTTTACGAATTTTAGCCCAAATTGGTTGCGGAACTACATTCCCAAATAACATGTCAATGTCCGCCAGATTCATCACACAGGCCTCAACTGTTTGTGCTAATTCCTTATAGTACCCAGCAGGATTCTTACGCGGATCTGGCAAGGCCTGTTTCACTGCTAACACTTCGGCTCGCTTCCACGGAATGTGTATCCACACTCTTTGGAATTGCGCTGGAGCGGCTACAATACCATTGGCAACATCAGCTTGTACAGCGTCGCGCCAAATTGGAGGAACCTCCCTCATTGGATATTGTCGATTCTGCTTCGTACTACCTTTCTCTAAGTTTCTCGGTGAACGAAGTGATGGATCATTCCTATAACTTAAAATCAGTTCCATCGCTTCCTTTATATTTTGACCTACTATCATTCCTGCAGCAAACTCTTTCTGAACATTAATTAAGTCTTCTAAACTCAATTCAGAGTCATCTTCTTCTAGTTCCTCACGTAAAAGAGAGCACATCTCGTCAAAGACATATCGTTGCGTTGGTTCATTCCACTGCATAAATGTATCTAATACATCTCTCGTGCTATATCTCCTACTTTTCGAAATCCATCTGAGAGCCGTGGAATCTAATATTCCCCGTTCCTCAGTACTTGGGAGCTGACTACGTCTTTGTACAGAGTCAGAAGTAGGAGTCTTAATTAAAGATTTATAGAAAGGAGATAGAATGTTAGAGACAGAGTCAGTGATTCTTCGACGAACAGAAAGCGGAGTCAACATACTGGCAGATGCAGAGAACACAGTAGCAGTTGGAACAGATAGCGGGACAGTAGGAGTATCGAGGAAGATAGCTTGTGGAACAGTAGGTGTAAGCGATACAGGTATAGGTAGAGAAGTCGGCAACCCAGGAAGAGGAGGTGCCGTAGGAACATTTACATTAACCACAGGAGGTACAGGAGCTTGATTCTGAGGGGCAGGAGCAGGAATACCAGGTTGTCCAGCAACCGGCAATTGAACATTTGGTACAGGTGGAGCCGTAGCACCCTGTGCATATGGTGGGGGTGACCGTAACAAGTAAGACAACAGAGGATCGTTTTCGGGATCCTCTACTATCTTAGTCGTACTCGATGGCAAGGCAGGATAGCATTTATCTATCGCTAAGTTACGCTCTCTAGTGGCTATCTCCATTGCCTTCTCAGACTCGTTATCTTGCAGCTGTTTAGCCGCTTGTTCTAAAGTTAACTCTTGCTCTTTCTGTTCTTTTTTCAACCTTTTAATCTCTCTCTGTTTAGATTCTTTTCGCCAATAACGGAAAGAATCAAACATTGCCGGCCGGGCTTTCTTCTTAAACAATTTCACTTCTAAATTATCAAGGATTTCGGGTTCAAAACTACCATGTAGAGGCCAACTAAGGACACCGTCCTTCTCAGTGTATCTGACCCATACCTCATTATACGATATAGGACCCACACCATGCTTACAGTAAAGATCATATAGAGGAGTCCCAATCGAAGGAACCAGACATGAGTCCTCCAATCGTGAATCACTGTTGCAACCAAAACACGACAACATACAATTTCTCCGACTTACCATTTTGTAATCCGGAACACAGAACAGACAACACAAACAAGAATGTGCACTCGAACCAAGAACTTAGGCCTACCACAAGCGAACAAATGTATTGATACCCAAAACTAAACCAAATAGATTATCGCAACCAGAACAACCAGTGATAATCTTACGAAACCAAACCAAACCGAGAACCAAAAAAGGATTTTAACAACCCTCACGAAATAACCAGCTAGCAATCACTAAATACACACTGAGGCACTGAAGACGTCACCAAGGAGAAACCCGTCACGTTTCGCCGTACTAAGGACTGCACCTCGGGTCCAAGACAGGGCGACGGTCAAGGCAACGGCCCACTGCAGCCGTCCTGAACGGGAACCCTCGTGGAAGAGAACGTCGGGCCACTTTTGCGATATGCCGGGATCGATGAAGTGGGGCGCCTCCCTCAGGAATCTTCACACGAAGCTTCTCGAACTCTTCAGGCTTTTGGACCGGTACCGAATGACGTCGCCCCACGTTGGGCGCCAATTGGAGTTCTGGACTTTTTGGTTCCGTCCAGAGGTGTCAGGGAACAACACCCGAAGACCCCGGAGTTCCACCTGTCTTGGTGCACAAATAAACAGAAACACGGGCTTCTCGATGGTGGCGTCAAAGACCAAAGGTTTATTACTGCAGGGACACAGAAGTCACAGAAACTACGCATGGGCAGTGTCTAGGAGCCTGTTCGATTTGTACAAAGAGGGTTGCTCCTTATATACTAAAAATTGGGCTTCAGGCAAATTCTTCACATGTTAGTACATTCCCAAACCTTTGTGTCCTAAACAATAAATATTTGGCGTTGCACAGGAATCGTCGACAATATCTGATGTCAAAACATTACGAACGAGGGGTTTCCACTTTTCCATCATAATCTCATGTCAACTTTTCATTCAAGACCCGGACCGCCTCATCGTAAATTTCGTTACCTCCCCCTAATAAAGGCCCAGAAGGAAAGGAGCAGAGCCAGGTGCAGAAGATAGAAAAGCAGGATAAGGGATGTTTGTGGGTTGTAAATGGGCAAGGCTACCGGCTTCGGCCGCCTAATCATGATCAGGCCAACGACCACAAGAACCAGTATAGCAGGACTGGCCTCGGGCAGAGGAGGCAGCCTTTGTCGAGTCATGCAGCTACAGCGTGTTCTGTTCCAAGGTGCACGTGTCACTAAAGAGGTGAATCACCGGCTAAGGCTACGTGTCCTTAATCGAAATGAAGTGATCAGGGGTTATTGCGTATGTGAGGGCAAGAAACACAAAATGGCTGCCATGATCTAAGATGGATGCCATGGGTAGATCGGAAAAATGTTCGTAACAGGAGTACTCTTGCTCGTAGCGTAGCGAAAACACCAGGATATGCTAAATGGATCATTTGCGGTTCGCTGATACCAATATTATGTATTTTCGACAATATTGAAAACACGGGTTCAAATCGTCACGGAACCTCACATCCTATTCACTCATGCAGTCATCCTATCACTTATGCAAACAATTGATCATCCTAATATTTACTAGTCTACACACTCACACAAACACCACTTTATTTATTGATATAGATAGAAACTCATACTTAGTATGTTATAAAATCACTATTACAAGTAGACAGTTATCCATACGTCACTCATACAATCAGGGGGCCCGATTCACAGAATGAACTTAAGACTCAATCCTAAATTTACTACTATTTTGGTATTCACAGAATGCACTTACTACTTTTGGCATTCACAGAATGCACTTACTACTTTTAGCATTCACAGAATGAACTTACTACTTTTGGTATTCACAGAAGTTAGGATTTTGTCTTAAGTTTGTCTTAAGACAGACTTAAGACAGACTTAAGACAAACTTAAGACAGACTTAAGACAGACTTAAGACAAAATCCTAACTTCTGTGAATACCAAAAGTAGTAAGTTCATTCTGTGAATACCAAAAGTAGTAAGTGCATTCTGTGAATGCCAAAAGTAGTAAGTGCATTCTGTGAATACCAAAATAGTAGTAAGTTTAGGATTGAGTCTTAAGTTCATTCTGTGAATCGGGCCCACTGTGTCTTATGTATAGTTATTTATAGAGAACAACTGTCACAAACACTGCTTTTTATATTTCTAGTTTCTTGGACATGTACCATTGAGAAATATATCTACTCATCACTACACCCATAAAGAGATTCACTCACCCAAATAGCTGTTTCCACATACAGTCTTAACCTTATATACCTACTAAATCAACTATTTACACATCTTTGTACAGTCACACACCTCCCACCCAACCACACACATTCATTCACTATCCCATACAAATACTCACTTAACTAATTAACTAATATAGAATTTCACATAGTAGTTTACACAACAAGAGATAGAGTAATACAGGTATTCAACAAAGTTTAATCAGTATCCCATATATTTAGTGAGACGCTTTAAATTCGTCACTTAGACAGTCAATCACATTGCTACTAAACCTTCATTCAGACACTTATACATGCACTCATTCTTCAAGGCAGATTGCTATATATATATACTAGCAACCCGTCCCGACCTTGTCCGGGAGCAACAGGCTTCCCCGACCCCCGCCCGCCCCGACATTGTCCAGCAGCCCAGGCAGCTGCCCGGCCCGTCCCCCGCCTGCCCCGACCCCCACCTGCCCCGACCCCCGCCTGCCCTGACATGGGTCCCCTTACCTCAGCCGCCGCTCCTCCCGCCTGTCCGCTGCTCGCACCGCCGCTGACCTGTCCGCTGCTCCTCACGTCACCGCTCCTCCCCGTGCCATGTCCGCCGCTCTCTTACCTCAGCTGCCACTCCTCCAGCCTGTCCGCTGCTCGCACCGCCGCTGGCCTGTCCGCTGCTCCTCACGTCACCGCTCCTCCCCCGCCCCATGTCCGCCGCTCCTCGTCGCGCTCCTGGACGCCGATCCTCCCCGCGCTTCTGACGTGAGCACGCACGTCGCGGCCGGCGCTACTTCGGAGAGACTACTTTTTTTTACTGTAAATTTTCTAAATAACGTTTTTAAAAAAAATGTATATAGCCTATAACCATCTACACACCCTGACGAGTCCAACGGTGTATCGGGTGTGTGAATTGGCGCTGTGGTTCCCGAGTTTACCCGCCTCAAAGGCTAAAAGTTCTTCCTTTAAGATAGTATTATAAATAATACTTATTTAAATATCGAACCAAACCACATTCACTGGATTATATCATCAGTGATCTCACTGACCATGTCATGAATGATTTAATATGTGACATCATCAGCAGTGGATTGTGGGCGTGCGAGTTATAGTTAGTACAACTATCTATAACGGGGGAATTTCAATGGTTTTGTACGAGTGAAATGTCCAACTAACTATAACACCCCTGAAACCTGTGCTTTTTCCCATATATATATATATATATATATTTACATATATATATCCAACCCACAGATTCCTCAAGGAGCTGGGACCCAAAGCAGGTGCTGGTGCGCGTCAGGGTTGAGGAACTCCTGAATGTATCCAACCCACCTCTGATCATGGCAAAGCATGCGAAACGCACACTTTGCCCAAAAAAATAAATGATCCAGATTTAGTTCATGAAATTGATTTTCATGTTATGCCAAATAATCAAATGTATTTCGATGTAGAACGTATACATCTATGTAAAGTACTAATATATTATGCTCCATGGGGTTGTCCAAGTAGCCGGTTGCACTGGAGCCTGCGAGCGCCTTCCCCAAAGCGTTAGTTGGTATGGACAGTTCCGTGTTTGAATTAGGCCCGACGCGTTTCGGGAATTTATTTTCCTCATCAGGGGCCAGCAGTAAAGTGCACGACATCTTCCATCTCCCTAGATGAAAACACAAATTGTGATTATGGGAGATGTAGTCCATATGTCCACGATGGATGCACTTTCAAATTACTGCTCGTTCCAAAGGCTCTAACATGAGGCCCAAACAACACTCCTGTCTTCATCCATCGCGCAGCTCCACATAGGCGACTTTAAAAGAGTGAGTCACGTGGCCCCCGCTTGCCGGGGTGGTGCAACCCAGCGGCAGGACCGCCGCTAATATATTATGCTCCATGGGGTTGTCCAAGTAGCGGGTTGCACTCGAGCCTGCGAGCGCCTTCCCCAAAGCGTTAGTTGGTATAGACAGTTGCGTGTTTGAAATAGGCCTGACGCGTTTCGGAAATTTATTTTCCTCATCAGGGCCCAGCAGTAAAGTGCACAACATCTACCATCTCCCTAGATGAAAACACAAATTGTGCTTATGGGAGATGTAGTCCATATGTCCACGATGGATGCACTTTCCAATTACTGCTCGTTCCAAAGGCTCTAACATGAGCCCCAAACAACCCTCCTGTTCTCATCCATTGCGCAGCTCCACATAGGAGACTCCTAAAAGAGCGAGTCACGTGGCCCCTGTTTACCGGGGTGGTGCAACCCAGCGACAGGACCGCCGCTAATATAATATGCCCCATGGGGTTGTCCAAGTAGCGGGTTGCACTCGAGCCTGCGAGCGCCTTCCCCAAAGCGTTAGTTGGTATGGACAGTTCCGTGTTTGAAATAGGCCCGACGGGTTTCGGAAATGTATTTTCCTCATCAGGGGCCAGCAGTAAAGTGCACGACATCTACCATCTCCCTAGATGAAAACACAAATTGTGATTATGGGAGATGTAGTCCATATGTCCACGATGGATGCACTTTCAAATTACTGCTCATTCCAAAGGCTCTAACATGAGCTCCAAACAACACTCCTGTCTTCATCCATCGCGCAGCTAAATAAATATGTCTAAATCAAATCACCTGTGCACCTATTATAAATTGTGGTCACTCCCCGGGGCGCATTATGTGAACAAGCTCCTTTCAGGAGTGAAACGCGTCATCGGCGACACCATGTCTTTTTATTTCATCTGTGTGGAATAAATACTTATTTTTCACTGGATAATATCGTTGCTGCTTCTTTTTGCCTGATTTAAAAGGAAAAGTCATGTTAAGAGGTCCTTACCTGATCTTCTTTTCACTGCGGACTGGTGAAACAGGAGCATTGTTATATATATATATATATATATATATATATATATATATATATATATATATATATATATATATATATATATATATATATATATATATATATATGTATATACATATTACCTACTGGCGGTCGCCAGTAGGTAGTTATAGTTAGGATTTTTTTCAATGTTAAATCTCAAAATTCTATTTGGAATAACTTTGACGAATCTGCCTGAAAATTTCCTCAAAATGGCCTCGCGTAGCTCCGGTCCTTCCCTGAAAGTTTGGGGGGGATGCGTCAAGCGGGGGCCGAGATAAAAGGGGGGGGGGCCCAAAACGCGTTTTCCCCATGTTAATTTCCATAGGGCGGTCGACCTCACTTTTAGCCCGAACGGCTGAATGGATTTCCACCAAATTTGGCAAAATTGTAGGGACTGGTAGCCCGATGTGCCTTTGCTATGTCTCAAGATATGTTCTCCAGTGGATTTTGAGTAATTTAGGTTCAAAAAAATATATATATCTATAGGCGCGCCCCGGTACGCGCACCGGGGAGCGCACCGGGCGCGCCACGCGACTTGCGCACGGAAAGCTGATTGGCTCACGGGTGTCTGTAAACATTCGAAACAGTCCGGAGCGGCCGCCATCTTGTGTCTCGGTAGGATTGAGACACAAGAGGTGGCAAAAATCAAAGGGGGAAATGAGCAAAAGGGGGCAGGGTACACCCCCCCTGACCCCCTAGGTTTGATGTGGGGAAAAAAAAAGGGTCCCGTAGGACAAATAAAATTTTTCGATCTTCACGGGGGGAGCGCCTGGTACGCATACTGGGGAGCGTACCATGGAAAAAAAAGAATGACACTTTTTTTTAAAAAATAGCATTTTTTTATAAATTGGAGGTAGTTCTGAAAAGAACTTTTTTTTGTTTTTGTTGTTTTATATGTTTTTTTATACTTTTTAAAACGATTTTATATTTTTGGGGGATTTTTTCAGGGGAAAAACAAAAACAGGGATTCAAAAACTGCTCAACAGGAGCAAAAAAATGTGAAAATTTAGGGACTGGGAGAGCAGCGGTGTTCCTGTCTCTTTATAGCAATGAGTTCAACGCTCTGCTCCCCATAACAGAGCAGTTTGTCACAGTCCACGCATAGAAATTTAATGCCTGCAAAGACCGGCTGCACGTTAGGGACCATTCTTTCACGTGTTGTTCCTGAAGGTGTTGCTCCACAAGTGGAGGTGCTGCCGCCATCTCTTGGTAAATTCCGTGCCAGCTCCCTGACACTCTCCCTGGAATAATTATTTGGGTATCTTCTTTTGACATGCCTAATTAAATTGGCATTTCCAAAGCTATATTTTTTTTTGAGGATTGCCTCTGGATAAAATACTGCCACATATTTTGCAGGTTACTTTACCGGCATTAACTTTTTTTTGTCCTTCAGGGATGTCATAAAATTTCCAGATGAAGTGCTTCTTTTTTTTCTGGAGAGGAGGGTCCTCAGGCAAAAAACCATCTGATTCACTGCTGGATGACTCCCTTGCAGCCATTGCTGTAGATCAGGAAAATTATGAGAAGAAAATACACAGAACACCTCTTGCTCTCTCCAAGTGCAAATCAATAGTGAGAGAAATGGGTGGGTTTCTCAAAATTTAGAAAAAAAAAACTTCTGAACCAATGAAAAGTGTTATTTTAAAGTCACATGGCTTGACGCGCTTACGCTACGCGCCCTTGGGCGCGTCCCGGGGCGCGTAGCGTAAGCGCGTCGGGATGCTTACGTTGCGCGATCGTATACGCTCGGGCGCTAACGCGGTGCGTCATAAGACGCATCTCACGGCTACGCAATACGTGTCTTATGACGCAAGGCGTAGCGTGGGGCTACGCAATACGTCACGATGTGGTTTTCGTTCGCGGCAATAGCGCTATCCGGACGCTCACCGGGACATGAGTGATGTCACTGACCATGTCATGAGTGATGTAATATGTGACGTCATCAGCAGTGCATTGCACGCGCAAGTTATAGTGAGTCCAACTAACTATAACGTGTAATTTCAATGGTTTTATGTCAGTAAAATTTCCAGGTAACTATAACTGGTGTCAAACCTATGGTTTTTTCAATGAATTTGATTGGTTTTTTAAATGCTAATTCCTAACTATAACTGGTGTGAAACCTATCGTTTTTTCAGTGAATATATATATATATATATATATATCCGAAACACCCTCCAGCGTTGCAGAAGGTAGGAGCCACACACGGGGACCTGAAAAGAGGTTCTTTATTGAATGCAGATACAGCGTAATGCATTTCGGTGTGAGCCTTCCTCAGACGCCTCTGCTCAACTGAGAGTTAGTGCGCCCAGCTGTTTTAAGTCTCTGCGGCACTCGTGATAGCTCAGTGCACGCCTCCCCCAACCATGTGATCGTTAGTTGCAGCGTGAAACTGCTAATACTGCAACTCCCAGCATGCTTCAAACCTGGGTTGGTGTAACGTGGGGAAACGGAGGTAACAGTCCTTGTGTTTTTTAGGCATAAGCAGCGCTGGGCGAAGTGGAAACAGTCAAAATATCCATAAGAGCCTCTCGAGTCCCCGCAACCGCTTCAACCCGCAGGGCACAGGTCCGCCAGGTCGTGGGCCGGTAACGAGGTACCAACACCGTCCGTGAGGACACAGACTGCCTTTGAGCAACGTCCCGTGTATATATATATATATATCCAGAGTTTGTTAAATGCCAAGAATGATCCACATAACGCGGTGCGGCCGTCGACCTGCGGCCTTGATAATATATATATATATAATATAGATAGATAGATATATATATATAGATAGATAGATAGATAGATAGATAGATAGATAGATAGATAGATAGATAGATAGATAGATAGATAGATAGATAGATAGATAGATAGATAGATAGATAGATAGATATATTCACTGAAAAAACCATAGGTTTCACACACGTTATAGTTAGGAATTAGCATTTAAAAAACCTTAGAAATTCAATGAAAAAAACATAGGTTTCACACGTTATAGTTAGCTGGACATTTCACTCATACAAAACCATTGAAATTCCCCTGTTATAGTTAGTTCAGCTAACTATAACTCGCGTGCCCGCAATGCACTGCTGATGACGTCACATATTACATCACTCATGACATGGTCAGTGACTTCACTGATGACATCACTGATGACATACAAAAATGTGACTTAATATTTTAGACGAACCCACTCCTATATAATGTATTAATTGGCATATTTAATTTTTTTTCCCAATAGCAGTAACGTTTTTATAATCGCTGGAATGTCCGGAATATATTTAGAATACAAACAGACATATTGTCAAGGACCGGTGTTCAAATTATGCCCTAGTGGATTCCCATAGCACCCCAGGTTCTTGTGTTAACCTGGGATGCTATTGGAGTTTACAAGGGCATACTACCAAGCCCATCATCGCCGCTTTATAGGCAGTTTCCTGCCGATAAAATTATCGCCGTTTTATTGGCAGGCAACTGCCGATAAAACGGCGATAATGAGCTTGATAATACGGCCATAGAAACCCATGTTAACACCAGAACATAGGCTTCTGTGGGTATTATCAAGCCCACCCTCCCAACATTAATAAAAAACCCCAGACTATGCAGGTACCCGGAGCTGGAAGGTCATTTTACATATTACTGCCCTAGAAAGGTGGCGTTCTCCACGACGTGTACAGGGAGAGAGAGAGAGAGCTCAAAACATATATTTTTTTTAAAAACACCGAGGGGTGCCGCTCCCCGAGACTGCGGGGACTAGGACCATAACCCCCCCCCCCGCATACTTCAAAATAAAACCAGAGGAGTGCCGTTCCCCAGAGCTCAGGGCACCTTACAAGCCCCCATTATGCAAAAAAATTGCCCCCATAATTTGCCCCCTGAGACCGAATGAATAAAACAAACTTCTAGTTTTTTTTCACCTTTTGCACAAGTACCCCGCCATTTTTTATTTAAAAAAAAGAAAAATTGAGCCTTAAGATCCATGTAACACCCCCTGACCAAGACTATAGGTTCAAAATGTTTCTAGCCTGCCCCCTTCCTTATTTCTCAACTTTGTTTTACTGTTTTCTTGTGACTCGGTGCTACTGAGGCACAAGATGGCCGCCAACACTTCATGGTTTTGAGTGTTGACAGACAGTTCACAGCCAATCAGCATGCAGCTCGCGCTCATAATTGAATGGATTTCCGTAAGCGTGCTGAATTCCGTTCAGCTGTTCGGGCTGTAGCCCTGGCTAAAGGTCCCTATGGAAAATTTCATGGGGAAAACACGTTTTGGGACCCCCCTTTTTTCTCGGCTCCCACTTGATGAATCACCCCCAAACTTTCAGGGAAGGAGTGGAATGAAGCAGGCCATTTTCTTTGAGAAATTCACGAAGATTCATTGACCGGCGCCAAAGTTATTTTAAATAGAATGTTGTGGATTTCCAATGGAAACTAGGTCCTAACTGCCCATGAGGAGAGGCAAGATGGCGGCCGCTTAGGACGGCCGGGTAGCAGTGAGACCGGGGAGATGCCGGTTTGGACACAATGCGGTAACCAGGCGTAAGTTACCACAACACCACAACTCCCGCAGATTGTAACCGGAGCACAAAAAAAAATCGCCCTATGCTCCTTACCTGTCGCAGGCCGCTCAAGCGGCTTCTACGGGAGCTAGCGCAGACCGCAAGGAGGCTTACGGCGGGAGGCGTAACAGGAGCAGGATTGCTAGCGGAGCTTGCGGAGTTTGCCGAGTGGAAACGAAGTTCATGTAGCGGGCGGCGCATGCTATCGAGGAAGCGGCAGAGGCTTTCGAAATCCAAACAGACAAGCGTGCTCCAAAAAATGGAGGAAAAACCACGGAGCATCCTGGAAGCGTCAGCGGAGATTGAAGAAAGAAATTGGGGCAACAGAGCATGCGGTAAGGAGCAGTTTGGGGATAAGGAAAGGAGGAAGGAGATTATGGCTCCCAAAATGAGTGCTAGTGCCAAAGCTGCTGCAAGAAGAAAGGCTGCTGCTGAGCAGGCAGAGTTAATGGCAGAGAGGGAGGCAGAAGGTAATAAGAAGAAAAAGCAAACATCCCCTGCTAAGAGAACAGTGCAGCAACAAGGAACAGCTAAGAGTAATCATGGCACTACCCCGATTTCTGACATTTTTCAAAAAATAAGTAAAGATAAAGACTCTAATAACGAGGCCCTGGAGGAGTTGTCAGTGGAGGGTGTTAGTCACAAAGACAAAAGGTTGGCTGCAGAGAAAGTGGATTTACCTGCTCAGTGTGATGATTCTACACACAAAGAGGAGTACATTAAGGGGAAAGCTGATGTAGTGGAAGAAACTGAAAATATCACTATTATTTTTCCGAACCCAGAATCCGATATTGCCCCCCTAGTGCTGGAAGAGGAGCAGGAAGAAGAGGCCAGCAAAAGTACAGGCGATAAGAAGGAAGCCCCCAGTGAGGCTTTCTTTTCCGTCTCAGAGGGGGGGGGATGGTCAGACGAAGACTAGGATAGTCTGGAACAAGAGGACAGTGGTTCAGCCTCCGACAGTGAGCCAGAGAAGGAAGATATCACCCCTCCGACAACTGCCAAATCCAATATAGGTTTAAAAATGCATGGTCAGAAACGTGATCACTCGACGATTAATTCCGTGTCGGAGAGCCCTGGAGGTGAAGCAGCACAGATGTCTCTTCTGGAGGTGATACACCAGGAAATAATTGCACACAGGGAAGAAGCCCAACAGGAAAGTCGCAAATCGCAGGCTGCGGTTAGGAAAATACAAGGAGCGGTAAGAAAATTGGCCAAGGTATGTGCGAATCTGGGAGAACGGGTCACCAATTTGGAAGAAAGAGTGGTTTCGACAGAAGCAGAGACTGCAGCTGCCTCTAGCAAAGTAGATCAACAAGGTGAACAGTTGATAGATGTGCAATGGAAGCTGGAGGCGTTGGAGAATAGATCCCGACAAAATAACCTACGCATACTAGGGATACCGGAGGGATCAGAAGATACAGACATGAGGGCCTTTGAAGTAAAGCTGTTCGAACATGCCTTCACGGAGTTGAAGGGATGGGATTGGGCAAAGGAGATCCAGAGGGTGCATCGCATCCCCTTTAAAGTTCACAAAAATGCCAAGGAGGGAGATAAGCCCAGAGCAATTTTAATATTTCTTGGAAACTTTAACCTGAGGCAGGCAATTTCAGAAACGGCAGGACCGGACCTAAAAAAGAATGTCGATGGCTTCTCCTTTTTTGGCCGTCCGGATTTCTGCCATGTCACGGTGGAGAGACGCTGGAGATTAAGGCAGATGATAAAACCATTTCAGGACAAGGGCATGCAGGCATACTTAATCAATCCGGCACAGCTGAAAATAATTAACGGTGGAAGAACCCTGTACTTCTCCTCCGAAGTGAAAGCAAAGGAGTATTTGGACACACAAGGGGCTTAGGGTTGGCATGAAATCTCTATGGTAGACATAAGTAACTTCAAAAGTTAACAAAATGTAAATCAGCAATAATGGGTGGGGTGTGCTGTGGTATGGTGTGTAGGGAGGAGGGGACAAAAGGGTCACAGGTACTATGATGGGTTATTTAGAAATCCCCTCGGTCATCACTGCGAACCATCACATGCACAGACCGGCAGGTCTGAGCGCCTCTGAAAAGAGGAGGTGGGAGGGGCGGATGGGAGGGGGGGTTGGAGGGGTTGAAGGGGAGGAGGAGAGGGGAAGTGAGGAGGAGGGTGGGTTGCGGGGGGAAGAGGGGGGGCAGTGGGGGGAGCAAAAAAGAGAAAATTTTGAGATGGAAAAGGGTTTGATGTCGGTTTATAGTAGATTCATGGATAATAGACAGGCTAGAAGCAAAAACTATGTCAATAATGTCATACATTAAGATATGTACTATCAATGTAGGGGGCCTAAATGACTCGAAGAAAAGACAGAGATTGAGCCACTTTGCTAAATTTAACAATATTGATATATTGTGTATACAAGAAACACATCTGCCTTGGGCTAAAAGGAAGTTATTGAATATGCCCGGTTATAGACTGTTAGGCTGTTCGTCACAATCATCTACAATAAGAAGGGTGGCCATTATGGGGAAATGTAATCTGGGGGGGGTAAGACGTACTAAAACGGATGGGTCCGGCAGATGGGTTTTGGCGGAATTGGATCTAGGCATTAAATTGTCTGTGACCCATGGAGCAAATGAAGATGACCCAGCAGTATTTGATGAGCTAGAAGAGGAGTTGGCTAACTGGGGTACCCCTTTGGTATTATGTGGAGACATGAATATTTCGGCTGATTGGAGGCAGGGAGGTAAATATACAGGACGCAAACATAAGGTATATAGGGCATTAGGCTCTCTTTTACGGTCGCATGGTCTATCAGATGTTTGGGGGGGAAAAGTACCCGGGGACCTGGGTTTTACTTATTTCTCATATCCAGCTCAGAAATATTCTAAGCTGGACTATTTCTTTGACTCAACGGGGGAACTATGCAAAGTTAGAATTGCCAAGCTCCCAAGAATAGTCTCGGATCACAATACCCTGATAATGACATATAAAGTAGATAATATACCCAGGAGAACAACTAAATGGACATTTGAAAGGAAACTTCTAACCGATGATAGGTTTGTTAAGCACATCAAACAGTGGGCGAAGGAGTTCTTTGACATAAACAGATATAGTTCATCCCGGAACGGAGTTTGGGAAGCCTCCAAGGCATCTTTAAGGGGGGAGACGATCAGCTGCTCCGCCAGGCTAAGGAAGGAGGATAGAAGTAAGGTGGAAAAGCTTATTTCAGAGTTAGTAGTTTCAGAGAATCGGCATACAGAGGAAATTGGTTCAGGCAAGGATGGAAGTGAAAACTATGGCGCTGATCAAGGGAGACATCTTAAAAGTGGTCACGCAAAAGGAGACTAGAGAATATCAGACGTTTCGAGCAAAACGGTATGAGACAGGTGAACAAGCCGGTAGAGCACTAGCGCTGCGTACAAGGCAAGAAATCAATAAAAATAACATTCATAAGATTGAAGAGAATGGAATAGAATATACGGATCCAAGAGAGATAATGGGTGTGTTCCAAAAATTTTACCAAAAACTATATGATCATGAGGCCGGGTGGGTACCATCTAGGCAAGAGTTCGGACTTGCATGTCCGGCATTAGAGGGTAAAGATAGCGAGCAGTTGGAAAAAGATATATCCCTAGACGAGATAAGGACAGCATTACAGGATCTTGCAGCAGGCAGGTCCAGATGGGATACCTATAGAAGTCTATAAGACCCTAGGGGAGGAAATTCTTCCATTACTCGTAGATCTTTTTAATGGAATAATATGCTCTGGGAAGATCCCTGACTCTTGGAAACAGACCAATATTGTAGTATTCCATAAAAAGGGTAAACCTGAGGAAAATCCGGGCTCTTATCGGCCAATATCGTTGATAAATGCGGATACCAAATTGTATTCTAAGGTGTGGGCAAAGAGGTTAGGGGGGATCATTGGTCAAATTGTCTCTCCGTGGTAGCATGGGTTTGTTCCAGGGAGAGGCACGACGGACCACACCTCGCGTGCGATCTCGCTGTTTGATGCTACGGCTGTCACGAGGGGAGAAATGGCCATGATCCTCCTAGATGCTGAAAAAGCCTTCGACCGTGTGGTCTGGGAATTTATGTGGGAAGTTTTGGTCAGTAGAGGTTTCGGAGAGAAATGTAGGCAAGCAATAAAAGCTATGTACGTAGATCCGGTAGCTAGAATTACATCTATGGGATTACAGTCTGAAGAGGTGCTAATTAGGAGAGGCACTCGTCAGGGATGCCCTTGCTCTCCTATACTCTTCTCACTTTATACAGATCCCTTAATTAGGGAAATATTAGCCTCAGATAAAATCTCCCCTGTCATATTAAATGGGCATACTACCAAATTATTGGCTTATGCGGACGATTTGGCAATTGTCACCACCAACCCGCAGACGGCTATAGTAGAATTGATTCATTTGGCTAAGGCATTTGGAATCCGTTCTGGGTATAAGCTGAATGTCTATAATAAA
>NW_028254569.1:0-102500 GCF_964263255.1 Lissotriton vulgaris
ACAGTGAAATCTATGAGATTTCACTGCGCCACTTCTAGGACTCAAATGCGTCAAAATCTTACGCCTGCCTCACAGCAGGCGTAAGACTGACGCAGGCCCTTTCACATGGGGCTTGTATGGGAAGCCGTTCATGTCAAAATTACAGATCCCCATATAAGACATCTCCTGAAATGCATGGAGTGCTGCAAAATAAATTTGAGACACACCAGAATGAATATAACATATGTTTAAATAAAAACTAAACATGGCAGAGTGAATATACTACCTAGTGGACAACAGGAATAACACACACTCTGAATTGGATAAAAGGTATGTTGAGATGTATAGCAACTACGCTGAAAGAAATAGGACTGTTGCTGAAAAGAATACAACAAGAACTCAAGTGAATATAAACCTTATTGAAATGATATAGACTGTTGCTGAAATGAATATAACCCACATTGGAATGAATATGGCACATATTAAATTGAATTAGACACTCTTTAAAATGAATACAAGCCATGTTCAAATGAATATGACACATGTTCAAATGAATATAAGATAAGTTGAAATAAATATGACTAGGGTCAAAATAAATATAACTAATACTGAACTGAATACGACACGTGTTCAAATGAATACAAGATACGTTGAAATAAACATGAACGAATATGGCACATATTAAATTGAATTCAACACTCTTTAAAATGACTGTGACACACATGAAATGAATGTGAGACATACAGCAATGAATACAAGCCATGTTCAAATGAATATGCACATGTTCAAATGAAGATAAGATAAGTTGAAATAAATATGACTAGGGTCAAAATGAATATAACTAACACTGAACTTAATATGACATATGTTCACATGAATACAAGATACGTTGAAATAATTATGACTAGTGGCAATGTGAATATAACTAACACTGAACTGAATATGACACATGTTAATATAAATATGATTGCAGTTGAAATGAATTTGGTGCACATTAAAATGAATATGGCCCACACTGAAATGAATATGAGAAGCTTTAAACTGAATACAATATCCATTGAATCTATATGGCACATATTAAATTGAATGTGACACTTTTTCAAATGATTGTGATACATATGAAATGAATGCCAGACAACCAGCAATGGATACAAGCCATGTTCAAATGAATATGGCACATGCTCTAATAAATGTAAGATACGTTGAAATAAATATGACTAGTGTCACAATGAACATGACCTACACTGAACTAAATATGACATATGGTCATATGAAGATGATTGCAGTTGAAATTAATTTGACACACCTTAAAATGAATATGGCCCACACGTAAATAAACATAAGAAGCTTTGAATTAAATACAACATCTGTTAAAATTAATATTGCACATCTTGAAATAATTCTGACACATGTTACAACATACATGACATATGTTGACACAAGTAACATATTCATTGGATTTGAATTTACACACTTTCAAAGGAATATGGCAACTGAGATATTAAGGAGCTGATTACAAGTTTGGCAGTCTCGTAGCGGGTCGCCACACTGCGAGACTGCCAAACCCGTAGTCAGATCATCCGCCGGATTTCGAGTTAATCCAGGTTGGGCGGTCCCACAAGAGTGCGTGTCTAAGGCCCTTAGGTGTGCCTAAGACATGCACCGCTGTGAGACCTGTGCAGCACCTTCCTGCATGGGGAAAAATGCACAATGGACAGAATGCTGCACAATGTGAAACATTCACACCAGGACAGAGATCTGGACCTAAATTCATTGTGTTTGCTCCCCATGCCAATCCAGTTCAGACCCAGCCATATGCAAATCAGTCTTAACCCTGTTCTCCATGGGAACAGTCCAGCCCGAAACGCCAGCCACGTCTTCCCTTGACTGGAAACAAGCATCCTGGGGCATCACTTCTCATCAGCCAGGTTAGCTTGACTCCAGTGGCATGGAGAGCATGGGTGACAAATGCAAAAAGAACAATTGATGGACAGAATGCTATACAATGTCAAACATTCACCCCAGTACAGAGATATGGGCCTAAATCCATTGTTTTTTTGCTCCCCATGCCATTCCAGTTCATACCCAGCCATATGCAAATCAGTCATGAACATGTTTCCCATGGTACAGGAACAGGGTCAACACTGATTTGCATATGGCTGGGTCTAAACTGGGGTGGCATGGTGAGCAAAAGATTGATGGATTTAACCCAGATCTCTTGACTGGGGGTAAATGTATAGTGCCTTTCTCAGAAAAATGCCAGACTTGCGAAAGGATGCCAGGCAGTCTGAATCTGCTGCTCTTGCCTTTTGCGACCTGTTAGAGGGGCCTGAGGAGTTTGGACCCCCTTCCTCTTGAAAGCCAAGGACTGAAAGGTCTCCAAAGATCATGAGGCTGATTCCCTGGGCAGCTCCAGGAACCTAAAAAAGCTGAAAAGAGTGTTCCAATGAAGAATGCCAGTTGACCATTGGCAACTGGACAAAGACTGAACTTGCTTTTTCCCTCTGCCAGACACCCTGAAGGGCAGAATTATCATTATTTCATGCCGCACAGTGCAGCAAGCCACCTTGCTGAGCTTTGCTGCGTGAAAGAGAAAGGTCAGAATTGCACCTTATTTAACACAAAGTGGCGCATTCCTGTCTGTTGTTTGCGCTGGTGCACTATGACACATTAGAATACAGTTAAAACACCTGCATAACCTAGGGTACACAGTGGTATGAACGGGTACCCATGTGATTGGCATGACCCACACTATAAGCCGCTAGTATATAACATGGCAGGGGATTGAAACTACCTAGAAGCCCACAGTATCCTGGGGCATGGCAGTTTGGATGCCAGCTGATTTTTCTGCACTTGCATGTGTGCTTTGCTGAAGCCTGAGGTCAGTTTTAAAACAGCCCTCGGTGCAAGGACTGCTGTTAAAAAGTAAATTGTGCCCAAACTCGAATTTGGGTTTGAGGCACTTAAAAATGGTTTACCTACAATGTTTGGGCATATTAGGTACCCCAAGGGTCTCCCTTAGGTGTCCCAGTTGTGGGGGGTCCGGTATTTATAAGGTACGCCCTTATGAAATAAGTTTCATATGCCCTGTGTTAATTGAAATTTCACATTTCACTCCCCACATTGTGGGAAAGTGCTGCTCAAATTTCGACTTTAATGCTAGGAGCACTGTGGATGGAGAATCTGCAATATTTCAACAGATTCAGAACCCCTAAAGTCTCCCCTAGAAGCACATGGGGTGGGGTTCCTGTAGAAATTAGGGAAATACGTATAAAATATGTTTTTATAAGCCCTAGTGTTAGGAAACTGGCCCAGGTAATTTTCTCCATTGCAAATCCCCTGGCCCATAGATTAACATTGCAAGAAGTTATTAAAGAATAACTCCTTATAGGAAGGGAATAAAACTACCATTCAAAGACTTCCCAGAATGGTATTAATAAATCCAACAATATAATATTGTTGAATTCCTCCTAAAATGTACATCCAAGAAGTTAGAAGACGTTCTTGTTTGTAGGTCCAAATTCAGCCTTCCAATGGTCTGCCCTGATTGGTCAGAGTTAAGTGGATTAGCCAGGCTGCCTTGAAGAGGTGATAAAGAGCCCCTGGGGTTAACCAGCTCTGCTGGGAGGGCAGTGTGCTGTTCCATAGGAATGCCAGGCCAGGGGGAGGAGTCGTAAACTAAGTTTTTCAAAGAAGAGAGCAGAGACCAGTGTCCTCTAACCCCTTCAGCGCAGCGCGAATTTTCGCGCTGTGCTGAAGGTTCTAATGAGCCTATCGGCTCATGATGGAACGGTTCCGTCATGAGCACAGCTCAACCGACGCTCATGACGGAACCGTTCCGTCATGAGCATGGAAGGGGTTAAAGCTCTGAATTTACTACTTCAGGCAGATGGTAGGATTAAGGAAGGTATGAGATGCAGTGGGGAGAGTCGAAGTAAATTAGCCATCCTAGGGATGTGTTTAGACAGCTCTTACCTCCTTGCTGAAAAATCAGCCATTATGGATTTGGAAGAACGATGCACTCTGGGACAAAATAATGCCACACTCTACAGGATGTGGTCATAACTTTAAGGAGTTACCCTGCTCCCATTGGTCAGAAGTGACTTCCTGCCTGATCCAGCGAACTTGGAATAAGTATCTGAGAGGGGCAGAGCCTCTCAGATCAGCTGCTTGAAACTTACTGAAGCAAGAAGTTGCCTAGCTGAGAAGATTGTTGTGCAAAGACTTCTAAGGCCTGACCTATGAGGACTGCACCATCGGAAACTACAGCCCTGTGGGTTACCTTGCTGAAAAAGGACTAAAGAGTTGACTCCCTGAAGGCTAAAGGTTAAAATAGCTCATCTGGAACATCACCAACTAAATCAGTACCTCGGAGAAACACCTGTGGTTTTGTAAGGGTTTTGTACCAGTGGATTGTGGGAGCTGAAGTCCTCAACTTTCAATCACCATCTTGGAGCTTCCAGACTCTTGGAGTGAGTTTGAAACTCTTTGGGACCCCTCAAGGAACTTCAGGAAAAAGTTAAAAAGTTTGGAGAACTTTGGAGCAACTTTGAAAAAAATCTCCATAGAGGGACCAACTCAACCTGGCCAGCCAGGCTGCCTGCCTTCAACCGTGAGCCGGCCAAGCCAACCAGGTTCGTCCCGCTAAAAGCTCCATCGCACCAACTTCCAGGGATTGACCGGAACTAGAAGAAATATGAAGCCGGCAAACACTCACCGGATCTGGCTACATGAGGAGCATCGAGAGACCCCACGAGAAAAAGCTCCAGAAAAGTTTCTAAGTCCACTTGTAGAAAAGGTGACCCGGAGCAACCGCGAACGGCAAGCCGCCCAAGGCTCCATCGCAGTCAGCCTGGATTCCTGGGTTGTCCCGCTGAAGCAATCTTGAAAAATGTAATGCCTTATCTGGTAGAGACTCTACTTAGCTGCAGATTCCTAACCATAGAATATTACCTAGGAGTCAGACTAGATCCAGAAGATTTCAAGCAGTACCCTTGCACACTGGTAGGTGGCCTCATTCGGCTCTGTGTTGGTGGTGTCTGCACCGGCAAAGTAATGCGTGGTGCCTATATAAATACCACCCTGGAGCACTGATGTCAGTTCCTTTCGCGATTTCCACCCCATGAATGCAGAGCTATGATTAAGACTGACAACTGAACTGAAATTCTAAGGCCCTTAGAAGGGTGACCCTCACACTGTAATCAGGTCTGTGCTCATGGAGGATGGGATGACCAGTAAGCAATCTACAGCTACATAGATACTCTACCAGATAAGGCATTACCAAAGGTAAGTAACTTGTTCATCTGATAGAGATTTCTAGCCACATATTCCTTACCCTAGAATACAGAACTGAAGCATTTCTCCTAGGAGGTGGGCATACAAAGCTAATTTAAACCAGGAAGTCCTACAGGACTAAGCAAAGTGCACTTCACAAAGGACCTGACTGTTCAGGCAGTTGTGCTTGGTAGGCATCTGCAGAGATGCCCATGTTGCTGCCTCACAGAAGACCAGGACAGGGACTACTTAGGCTAATGCAGTGGTTGCAGCCTTGGCTTTGGTGGAATGAGCAAGCAACCCCTCAGGTGGTTGCTTCTTGCCCAATACATAGCTGTTATTTGTGCAGAGCACTGTCCCTCTTGAGATGGTCCATTTCTGCACAACCTTCCCTTTCTTAGCACCTTTGTACCCCACAAAGAGTTTATCGTCCACCTGGAAATCTTTTGTGCGATAAAGTTAGAAGCAACAACTCTCTTTTTGGGTCTAGACAATGAAGTCGCTCCTCCTCCTTTGAAGTGTGAGGCGGAGAAAAAAAGTTAGGCAGTGTGACGCTCTGGCCTAAATGGAAAGGAGTCACAACCTTCGGTAGGAATGAGGCATGTGTCCGGAGTACCAGATTGTCCAGAAAGAAGATGGTGTAGGGAGGATGTACAGAGAGTGCCTGCAATTTGCTGACCCTTCTATCCAAAGTAATGGGCACTAAAAAAGCAGTTTCGATGGTTAATCAGCGGTGGGAGCAATCGTGCAGTGGCTGAAAGTGTGCACACATTAAGTCCCAATGGAGCATGATGAATGCCTGGGAGGAAATATATGTTGCAAATCTTTGAGGAACTGAGCCACAACAGGAGCCTTGAACAAAGTAGATTGGTCTGGTAACCACAAGAAGGCTGAAATGGCCTATAAATAACTGTGCCAAGAGCAAGGCCAAGAATAGACCAAACAAAACAACCTGAGAAATGGGTGCAGATAGACTATTAATGTTCCCTGATAAACACCATGCAACAAATTTATCCCTGCGGGCTGGCGTATACCCACTTTGTGGAGGTACGCTTGGCTGCATGAATTCATCAAAGACTTTGTGAGAAAGTTGGAAAACTGTCAGCTGTTACCGCTCAATAATCATACATAAAGCTGAAGGGTGTGCAGGTTTGAGTGCAGGACCCTCCTGTTGCTGCAACAAAAGATTCTGTCAATGAGGCAATCTGATTGGGGGACCGATGCTTATGCTCAACAGCCTGAGATACCAGTCCCTCCTTGCCCAATCCAGACCCACAAGAATGACTTGGCCCCAGTCATTCCTGATCTTCTTGAGAACTCTGTGCAGAAGTGGTACTGGCGGAAAGACATACAGTAGGCCGGAGCGCCAATTGAGATGAAAAGTGTCTCCAAGAGAAAGATGCCTTGGAAACTCCCTTGCACAAAATTGTGGACATGGTGCGTCCTGGCGGTGGCAAACAGATGTAGCCAAGGCTCTCCCCACTCTTGAAAGAGACCTTGTACCACCTCTAGATTGAGACGCCATTTGTGATACACTAGGCATCATCGACTGAGTTTGTCTGCTATTACCGTTAAAGAGCCTGCCAGGTGTTGAACCACCAGGAAAATGACCTGATGCTCCAGCCATGTCCAGATACGCAGAGCCCCTTGAGAAAGAGACCACGACCCTACCATACCCTGTTTTTTGCAGTACCAGATGGCATGTCTATTGTCTATGAACACATGCACCAGTCTTCCCATGATTGACGGAAGAAAGGCTTTTAATGCCAAGCTGATTATCCAAAGCTCCAACATATTGATGTGAAGCTCAAACTCCGCCAGAGACCAGAGTCTCTGATCTCCTTCTCTCCCAGATGGCAACCTCAGCCCAGGAGTGACGCATCTGTCACTATAGTCAGCTCTGGTTGAGGAAGGTAGAGAGGGTTGCCATTGACCCAATCGTGGTTCGTCAGTCACCATTGCACATCTTTCACAGTTACCGCCAAGATCTGGACTATGTTGGAGAGATTCACCTGATGCTGTGCCCAATGGAACTTCAGGTCTCACTGCAGAGCCCGCATATGCTATCGAGCAAGTGTTACAAGTAAGATAGCTGATGATATGAGGCCCAACAGCCTCAGGGTCATTTATTCCAAAATCCAGGATAATGTCTAAAAACATCTGTATCATAGTCTGAATATCTTGGGCTTTCTGAAACTGTTTTGTCCACTACAGCTCTGATGAAAGGGAGCACCTTAGAGGGAGTCAGCACATTGATAGTGAACCTCCAACACGAGCAGGAGTTTCGCAGTATTCTTGAAATGGCAGGCAACTACCTGTTGTCAGCCCGCCTTAAACAGCCAATCATCGAGGTAGGGGAAGACTGGAATCCCTGACCTCTGCAGACATGCTGCAACCACCATCAACACCTTGGTGAGCACTCAAGGGGTGCTGGTAAAGCTGAATGGGAGCACAGCAAACTGAAAGTGCTCTTGGCTCACGTGAATAGCAGGTAACATCTGTAGACAGGCAGGACGGGCATGTGGAAATATGTGTCCTGCAAGTCCAATGCTACCATCCAGTCTCCTGGATGCAGGGCAGACAGGACTTGAGCAAGCATGAGCATGTTGAATTTCTCATTTCTCAGAAATAAATTGTGAAGGTGCAGGTCTAGAATAGTATGAAGGCCTCTGTCCTTTCTGGGCACCGGAAAGTAGCAGCTATAGAATCTGTGACCTACTTCTGATGTCGGCACCCTCATGATTATGCTACTTGGCCAAAAGAGCCAACACTTCCTGATAGAGCAAGGAGAGGTGGTCCACCATCAACCCATTGTAAGTGGATGACAATGGTGGAGGGGTCGTCACAAAGGGGATGGAGTAGCCCCTTTTGGCAATCTGTAAAACACAATGGTCTGATGTTTCCAAACTTCAGTGGTGCAGCTGGTGGCCTATCCACTGGATGCACATGATGGTAGGAGGGCAAACTAAAGGAGTTTTAAGGCTACGGATGATGGAGAGGTGGGGTTACAGGCCTGCTCTTTGGCTACCTCTACCAGTTGGTTTGTGAGACCTGCATCCAATACCATGAAAAGGTTGGAAAGGTATGAATGCATTTGAAAACTTCTTCTGTGGTGGAAGCTGAACTGAGATTGGCAAGGGGCCATGGAGTAGCCCAATGACCTGGCCATAGCTCTTCTATCCTTAAAGTGCTCCAGCAATGAGCCCGTCTTCTCTCCAAACAGAGAAGAGTTCTCAAAATGCAAATCCATAAGTTAAGCTAAAATTGAATTTTGCTGCATCTCTCCCTTCAGCAATGGCTCGGGTCTCTGAGACAATAGGCTGCACTTGAGCAATCGAGTCCCATATCATATGCGAGTATCGATCCAAGATGCATGCTGTGTTCAATGACCGCAGTGCAAGGCTGGCAGAAGACGCAGAGAACTTAGAACTTCATTTTCCCAAAGGTGTTCAACCTCTTGTACTCCCTATCCAGTGGAGTGGTGTGCAACATACAATGTTTCACTGTAGAGTTGGAGGCTTGGGCCTTTAAGCTCTCCAGGGTGGGGTGCTAGTTAAGGAAACTGGGGTCCCCAAGAGTGGAACAACTGTGGCAGGAAATTGTACTATGCACATGAGGCCCTTTGCAGGGTTTCCACCAGGCCCTGAGTAGGACTTCAATAAAGAATTAGAGTTCAGATGGGGCGTTACTCGGTTGAAGCTCCTGTCAGGACATTCATCTTGAATCACCCACAGGTACCACCTGTTGCTTGCTTCATCATTGGACCCTCACCCATACAAATAAGGTGTGTGAGTGGACTCGACATGCTTGTAAGCAGAGTGCTGTGATAACTGTGAGTGAAGGTAAGGGATCTTGGTGAGTTAAAATAACCTTCGAAACCTAGAAAAGTTATTTAATGGTGTAGGTTTAGGGGCTATATTAAAATATATAATATTCATAAAAACTCTTCTTTAATCTCATACAAGTCAGAGACAAATGTAAGCTGAGCACCGATTTAACTGGGTGCCGTTACTTACCGGTCTCAGATAGACCATATACATGCACTTTATGATATTCAAGATATTTCCTCCTTTAGCTTGTTGAAGCATTTTGTTGGTGAAGATGAGGATATATCTCCTGTAAAGACTTCTCACTCCTTCTTAGGTTTTGCTGCCGATGGTGAACCTACCAGTGAGGCTCCAGTGAAGGCCCTTCCTGAGTCTGTGGGGCCTAAAGGCTCTCCAGAGGTGCTGGGCCCCCCAAATATGATGTACATGACCTTAGAAAATCCTATCAGCTAGGCAGGGCTTTTTCTGGTTCAGGGAAAGTCATGAAAGCACGGAACGGAGTCTGTCTCAGGCTCTGCTGAAGCGCATGGCCTGGAGGGCCGACGCTCCTGATGACTTAGATAGGTGTGACAAAGTCTAAAATCTCTCCGGCTTCATGGTTTTCTTCTCGCGTTGGGATTTACTCAACAACTTAGAATGAGATGATCACTGGGTGCAGCTCAACTGGGATCTTGAGCATCGTGGGGTCATCTGACATCGGATGATGATTAGATTGAGGGAATACTTCCTTAGTGCCTTTGGGTCCTTGGCTCTGCAGTAGTGGCAGATCTTAGAATCATGGTCTTTATCCAAGCACCATAGACAAGCCGAGTGTGGGTCTGTCACAGATATATGCCAGTGACAGGCACCACATGTTTTATAAACAGTAGGTCATTTTGGGGATATCATGTCACACCAGGAGAGAAATCTAAAAAAAGGTTCAATAAAATACAAGAAAAAAGTCAGAAAGCTACTAGGGTAGCTCTAAATGGATCAGTGGTATCTGACATGGAAAGGAAAGAACTGAAGTCAGCATGCTGGAGTGGCTACAATATAGGCTCAGACCATGCAATTTACGGAGCAGACAAGGCATACGTAGAGCAGAATGACGTCACCTACCGCCTGAAAGGATACTGCTCAAAAACCAGTCTGACACCTGGGAAATATTGTAAGGTGAGAAATCTGCAGCTAGAAGCCTCTATAAGATACATCAGTTTCTTGTGCCGTTCCCTGCCCTTACCCTTCCCATACACCTGGTTGTTGCTTTTACCTCTTCCACCCTGGCACTATTCAGTCTGTACCATTATAATTTCCACTCTCAAAACCCTCCATCTTCCTTGTGGTATTTATTTACATTAGTTCTGATTATGCCTTTATCTTCTACTTGTGCTGTTTTGTATATTTTGCATGTCGCTAGCTATACATGGCCTAGATGCTAATCTCTGTTACATCCTGCCAATAACCTTTGCTTGTTTCTTCTAGATAGCTCCATTCTCTAATTCCACTATTCTATTCCTTCCGGTTACTGGTTGAACACCCATGCAGTCTAGCAGTCTATCCACAAATGATTATTATTTTTGCAGTGTTTCATCGCCAACTCCTGTAAGCTTTTGTGACCCCAGGAGTTTGCCCCTACCCACCTATGCACCTTCCTATTATCTCTCCTGATTATACATGCACCAACTTATCACTGTGAGAAGTTGGCCTGGTATATAATGCTCACTAATTCTAGTGATCACTTTGTACCATGCCAAGCAACCCTTATGATGATGGTTGTAATTCAACCTTGTCGACCAGTTATCCTAGTGGTAACGTGGACAAAGCAGTCTTAGGCTAAACTCTGAAAGGCATGTGAAGCCAGCTGTTATACCATACACAACCCCCTTGAATACCAAATGAAAGGGACACCACACAGATATATATTGAAAATATATATTGATTTATTAACTATTAAAATCCCCTGGACTCTTTATGAGCACAGAAGCACAAGCGTTAAATCACAAGACAGTTTAAAATACACAAAAGTTGCACAATATGGATGAGCCCTAGGGGCCACCTAAACCATATACTAAGAAAGTGGTATAAGAGATACCAGGAGGAAAGTGAAGAGGCCTAGGGCCTTGGGAATCGCTGGAGCTATTCGAGACTGGCAATGACTAAGTCGGGAAAGGCCCACGGGACTCGGGTGCAGTGTTCAAAGTGCACGCACTTTTCAATACAAAGTCTATGGTGCGTAAAAAGCACAAAGTTAGAAAGTTAGGAACCTTCCGAGTGACCTACGGAGCTGAAACTTAAAACACAGGCCCTTGGGATGTGTACCAGTGCAGGAGCACCGGCGGAGCTGAGTTACCTCACCCACAGGAAGCGGGTGCACAGGGTCGAAGCTGTGTCGGGTTTCGTCACGCTGGTCGATGGTGCTTGGAGCTGAAGATGCTGCAGGCGGCTCGATGAGAAGAGTTCCGGTGGATCCAAGGGTGGATCTGAAGATGTGAAGACCTGAAAGCAGAGGGGACAGTGTTCAAAGTCACTAGCCAGTGACTACCGTGGAACCAGATTGGAACCAGGCGATGTCGGGTGCAAACAGGCATTGTTGGGTAGCTTCTTTCTGCAGCCACGTGGATACCCGGGGTCGAGGACGTCCAGGAGTCGGTCACGAGCTGTCCCACGTAGGCTTCTCGCTGTTGGCGGTGTCGGCGACCTGATCGGAGCAAACAGGCCTTGGCAAATGCAAGCCACGCAGAAGTCGAAAGATGCTGTTCACTCGGACCAGCAAGGTCAGAGCGGGTGCTCCTTTTCACAGGAGCTTGGGTAGGTCTGGAGCAACCAGACCTGCTGTGTAAATCTTCGGGTTCGTCGCCAAGATGGCCGCTGACCACGTGGCTAGTGGCCGGGATGGCGCGTCGAGTGGCACAATGCAAAAGGGCCCCACGCAGATCGTGGAGATGCTGGAGGGCCGATCTTCGGTGCAAGGGCTGCTCGGTGGTGGGGGTTCTCAATCCCCAAAGCACAACGTCGAGGATGCCTCAGAAGCTGCGCAGTCAGCTTTTCGAGTGTCTTTCAAGAGGTCCGGTCCCACGTCACTCGGTGCCTCCACGGGTCCCTTCTTCGCAGGGACTGTGGATCGGGCTCTGAGAGGTCTGGGAGTCTGGTTCTTGTCGGGCTCTGGGCTCGGTCTCCGGCGGGAGGCGGCGGCAAAGCAGACGTCGAGTTGCTGGTTGGTACCTGTGTTCACAGGGTGGCCACTCCTAGGCCACAAGGGAGATTCTCTTCAGTCTTCTGTGCAGCAGAATGTCGAAGTCCAGTCTTCTTCTTGTTTAAAGTTGATTTCAGGATGATCTGCTGTGCAATGGCACTGCTCCCCCTCTTATTCCCAAACTGGGGGTGGATCACCTACTAGGTCCCTCCTCTGGGAGGAACCAGGAAGGGGGGCGGTTACACCCCCTTTCCTTTGTCCAGCTCCGCGCCAGGACTGGGGCTGGAAGGCCCCAGAACCGGTTTGGACTGGCCTATGCACGGGGACACCTTGTGTGCCCCGGGCATGTCTGATTCTATTCAGCCCTGTCCTACCTAATACACAAAATCCTGTCTGGGGTGGTGCTCGCACCTCCCAAGGCAGGAAACCCTTTGTCCAGGCCACCATCTGCCGAGTTTCGGTCAGCAGCAGGAGGCCAGACTTGTGTCTGTGGTGGCAGCGTCCATTTTGTGAAGCTGAGGCTCTGTTTAACTTTAACCGGGGTTAAGGCTACGCACATGTCGTGTCCCTCTAGAAGGGTGGAATGCTATCCCCGTCGCCAGAATTGGCGAGGGGATAGTATTCCAATTCGTATGACACCTTACTCGACATGTTTTGATAAAGCCAAACCAAAGATAGCATTTAACCGCGAGGATTATAATGCACTTAAGAGTATATGGTATGGCAATATCCCGGAACAGCTTAGGGAGTTGTTCCCGACAGCTGCAGACAGGCTCAGCTCATGCTAGAGCACCATCTCACATATTTCCAAGCACTCTGCCTCCAGGATTGATGAGGCCTTCCATAGGAGTGGCTGATAGGAACATATGTGTCCAGTTTAGGGTTAGGCACAGACATACTGTACCTAAGTGAGAGGTGGTTACACCGACTTACCCCAGCTGAGTGATCAGCCAGTTGTGTCAAATATGGAGGCCAGGCCAGGGGTGGCATAATACATGCTGCAGCCCCTGGTAGGCCTTGGATACACCTATGCCCTGGGCACCTAGGGTGCACTAATACAGGGGCTCATAAGGTGAACCAGTTCCAATTCGTAATGCACCTAAAGTGCATTGGCATCAATTTAGAGAGAGAACAGCAGGCTGTGGGTCTGATTAGCAGGCCCACAGCCACATTAAGTCAGAAACCAGTGAAGCAAAAAGCAAAAATTTGGGGTGACCATAGGATAGCAGACCCTACTCTCCTACATAACCCCCCCCCCCCCAAACGCAGGGACATTAGACTAACCTTGACCAGTTGTGTCTTCATGTTCTAAGTGGAAGTACCTGGAGAGACCATCTGCGTTGCCATGGTCAGTCCCTGGGCGGTGCTCCACTGTAAAGTCCATCCCCTGTAGGGAAATGGACCACCTGAGTAGTTTGGGGTTTTCACCCTTCATCTGATTAAGCCATAGGAGGGGCTTATGGTCGGTCTGAATCTTGAAGTGAGTGCCAAATAAGTATGGTCTCAACTTCTTCAGGGCCCACACCACAGCAAAGGCCTCCCTCTCTATAGCTGACCAACGTTTCTCTCTGGGGGTCAGCCTTCTGCTAATGAAAGCAATGGGCTGGTCCTGGCCATCTACATTAAGCTGTGAAAGCACTGCTCCCACTCCCAACTCAGAAGCATCTGTTTGGACAATGAACTCTCTTGAGTAGTCAGGACTCTTCAGGATAGGTGCAGAGCACATGGCCTTCTTCAGGTCATCAAATGCCTTTTGACAGATTTCTGTCCACTGAACCTTTTTGGGCATCTTCTTGGATGTCAGATCATTAAGAGGAGTCACAATGGACCCATAGTTCTTAACAAACTTCCTGTAGTACCCAGTCAGGCCCAAGAAAGCTCTGACCTGAGTCTGGGTAGTTGGAGGGGACCAGTCCTTGATGGTCTGGATCTTACTCTCCAGTGGTTGAACTTGGCCTCCACCTATGTAGTGTAGTTCCTAGTTTCCCACTAGGCCCTGCGCATTGGAATAACATAAACAGTAGTATCGACGTGGAACTGCGGATATTCCAGGCCTCCACTGACTATGCTAAACTTAATTGGGTTGTGTTACCAACTAGCTCAGAGGTCACTGGAAACTTTCTTCTCTGCATAGGAAGTGATCAGCTTCCTTGGCACAGACAAGAAGGGATTCAGCTTTCCAACAACCGTGCAACATGACAACTTTGCTCCTCAGATCAAGAGTCGATCTCTAGGGTCGTGTGAAACAATAGACACAGATTTCACTCAGTCAGTCTAGTGCAGTTTACTTTCACAGTATGTAGAGAATAGAGAGACGGGCGTTTATCAATAAAGGATTAACATTTATTGAACAGTCTTTCTTCTCGTACAAGAGAAATGTATTGCCACAATTGCAATAACTGTTATTATGAAAAGTACGTACAGTAAGATAAGTATTGCGAAATAGAACTGTAAAAGCATTGATATGGTTTCTTAGCCATACAATGGTTTAAAAGTAATAAAACATATATACAGTCATATATACATTAGGCTAACATACTCAACTGGTGCTTCTAACTAAGCCTACCCCAGTGTGCCTGACCTAAGCCTAACACGTGAGAAGGGGGAGTAAGTAAGTAGCTTAAATTAAGTTGGTTTTGCCAAGGTTTGTTTCAAGAATTCTCGTCTAAGGGTTTAGTCAACACCATACCTCTGAATAGAATGATGGAGGATTGGTATCTCCTTTAGGGGTCTCTCTCGATATCCCAGTCACCCGCGAGGGTAAACTGGAAGCGCCGGGACTGGATTTCTCTGCACGAGAAAGGCAGCGGCTTCTCTCAGCGCGTCGAGGAAGGAGGGGTGACAGCGTCCGCGGGCAGCTGGGCTGGATGTCTTCGCAGAGGACGGCTGCACGGCTCCTCAAGCGTACTGAACCATAGTTCGCGCTGTAGCGGCGATAATGGTAATCAGTAGCTTCACCACCACAGGATAGCAGGCTGCAGCGACAGAGTGCTAGTTTTTACCAACACGGGGTCATGCAGGCAGCTGGCATCAGCAACAGGTTCGCTCATTGCTTAAGGCAACGTTGGTAATATTTATACCTGACAGGTGCCGGGTTTGACGCAAGTTTGCTGGACATAAGACGTCAATTAAAGATGTCACTAGGAAGTGACAGTTATCAGTTGCTCATTAGAGTTCCATTACTAATCAAAACATAGCAAGCGGGGATTTCCAGGTTTGCTAAGTTTTTATCTTGTTGAAGAACTCGGAGTGTTATCTAGGAATATCAGATAGTGACTGCTGCTCTGTCATTGCACTAATTGGTCGCAAAGGAAGTAGCAGAGAGTCATGCTGGAATGTGGCTCTGTTCGTGTGAGGCCAGAGATGACTTTACAGAAAATCGCACTTGAACGGTTATGCCAATATAGGGAATAAATGGAGTTATAGCCGAATAGGGGCATAAGGTCACAGTATCGATCAGGAACCTAGATAAGCACGCAACACCCACTCCACGTTTTCATGTCCATCAAAATTACTAAAACTAAAGCAATTAGATGCATGTGTACCATTGCCCACCCCAAAATACATAAATGCATTCGAAATAGGCGTACTTGTAATACATGGAATTTAGGTAATGTACGTTTTTTAAAGCATAGTAACCATTCAAAAGGTATTGCATATGAAATCAATGAACGATTATGCAAAAAGAATTACACATGAAGTATCTCTGACAGAAGAAATGCGAGATAAATCATCACATAAAAATGCATTGTAATAACATGTGTGCTAGAGGCTGGTGTTATGTTGTTATGTCTCTAGATGTGTTTAGAAATAGAAGTGTGAAGCTTCTGTTCTCTAAGAATAGTTTTTACGTTAAGCAAAGAATTGTTCGTGCCAAAAAGAGAGGGTCAATATTTTTAAAAAAATTGTCCAATTCAAAGAAAATACATTTCCAAAGCTCCTGGCAGTTTTTGTTGATCAAAACTGAAGGCCGAATTCAGAGTTCATGGGAACGCTGTGTGTCGGAAAGCTTCTCAAAAGTTATTGTTTCTCTATGGGTGAGAACATCGTATCAGACAGGCTCGCAAAGAATTGGTCTACAAATTCAGGTGATAGTTCAACCAAAGTAGATAGCGCTGTAACTTGGCAGGTGTGAGAATGATTGCTGTCATCGAAGGCAGGACCAGCAATGCTCACAGAACGTTGTACCTGGATGATGTTGCTTTTGTCACTCGCTCCACTGTTACCACTTGGCTGTAGTACAGGAGTCTCCACGAATGCCGTCATCAGGATTGGTAGCCGCTGGGGACAACACAATGCGTGAGCCGTTATTGGACTTAGCAAAGTATCGACGTCCATTGGTACTGCTGATGGAAGTGAAAGACAGATGTCCAACACGCATTCCTCGCCGCAAAGCATACACCGTAGCACAGGTAAAATGCAATTTTGCCATATCGGTCTGAATGAAAGGAACCAGGTCATGTTTAGATCTCTCAGCCTGGCCAATCCGAGGACGTTAGTTATCCTGTCCCTGTAGCGCATTGCTAGGATTGTCTCTTCCATTCCCATGGGAGCTATGTCTGAGCCGAGGCTTGCCATAACGTAGCAGGATGGTCAAAAATAGAATCCCTGCGATGAGTCCCAAAAATAGTGGAATACCACCAAAGATGGAGTGCACAAAATTAGGAAAGATTCCCAAAATTGCCTGGAAGGGTGTTAGCAGTCCCGTAAAGACTGTCTTAAATATGCCTGGGATGCTTGTTGCACTAGACATGTTAAGGAGTTGGCTGAACATTTCTACGAAATGCACGGGGCAATTTGTTGATAAAAGGCCATGGACTTCAGTAGCCGTCCTTGCGACTAGAAGATCATACGTCTCTTTAGATGACGTTATAGGCACTGTTGTCTGTAAAAGCACAGATTTCATTTTGCTTAATGTATCAATTAGTATAGAATAGAGATTCAGACGAGGCCAGAGGGGAGTCACTATGTCTGGAGGCCCGCTCGGGAACAATGCTTGCATACAACATTTGACCATGGACGTTACTTGTACTAGATAACTTTTCCCTGGCGCGAGGCCACAGCACCTGTGATCCGTTCTAAGAATGTAACTCCCGTTTGCGAGTTGCATAAAGAAGGGCTCTATCTGAGTTGCAGGTGTGACTAGCTGGTGGCATGAGAGGTTGTTTGAATTTCCATCACATGCTCCGTGTAAATTAATACCCTGACACAAAAGTATACCGCTTAGTGAGTGTTTACAGTTGTCACCACTAAGAAATACATTTTTGTCGCTGTCACTATAGCAAGAATGAGTGTATGGTAATTTCCATTCGGATTTAACATATCCCTTACCCAATTGTTCATATTGGCCAGCAGGTATGTACTCAAGGCATTTATGAAATCGGAAAGTTGTTATCGGAATTGTGATAATTCCGTGTATTATCCATTCAATGACAGGGCTCTCTGACATTGTCAATGGTAATCTCTCGAGTTTCTCGATGCTCAAGATTGTATAGTCTGCTCCTTTCTGTGCCAAACTGATCTGTTTATCAGTAAGGTTAAAAATGGAAAATAATGACGTTGTGTTGATTAAACGCCAAGGCACATAGCCTGAACGAAGATTTTGCAGCGTCCAGCCTAATTCTATAATAGAGCGTAATTGAGACTGGCCATGTTGTAACATTAGCAAATCTCTGTCTATCACATCAAAGGCAGAGGATACAATATTGTCCAAAGAATATATTCTGGAAGACAGAGTCATTAACCCATTGTCTACCACAGAAAGTGATTTCTCCAAATTAATACGATCAATTTCTCGTATTTTTTCAGCAGTTTCAATTTGCTTTACTTTCCAAGCCTCGTTGTAAGCAGCATAGATACTGGTCGCTATGAAACGCTTTTGACGCTGTTTGCGTGGTCCAAGAATGAAGTCGCGCAAATCAGCACCATCTTTTAATAAAGACAAGTGTTGCTTAATTTCAGCTAGTGTGGATGTAGTTAGCCATTCTAGGCAGAGTTTCCCTACACTGTATGTTGTTATAATCCCTGGATGTTGTCTCTGGGAATATCTAGGGTCTAATCTGGTCATTTTTAACCCCTGTGTTTTATTCAGGAACCTATCTTGACAGCTATTTGTGTCTGTAGGCCAGATTAACCACTTTTTCCAATCAGGATTTGTTCTGTTGAAATGTAAAATTTGTGACACGTCTAACTCAATATCTGTTGTTGCATTTTCAGGAATTGGCTTTGGTATAGACGGTGTTTTAAGTTCTTTGTTCTTAGCTAGGCCAAGACAAGATGTTTGGTGTATTGTGTCATTTAAAAACAACATTTGTTCTGGTATCATGCAGGTTCTAAAAAGTGCTTCTATGCCTTGCACCTGCCAATCTTTTGTACCCCAAATTGTTTTCGTTTCAATATTATTTTTCCAATAATCAAAACCAAATGTCATCATTTTGTCATAAAATGCTTCTGAATATATCAATTTAGAATTTGTCAGCATTGTTTTCATTCCTGTTTTATCTAACAGTTTGTAATAAAACGTTTCTGCATCACTGGTGTTAAACCCTGAGAAGTATTTGAATTTCTCAAAAAATGCTTTAGAACTGCTTTTAGGTGGTGTAGAACAATGTTCCCATTGATTATACATAAAAACATTTCTAGGCTGTGCAGATTTATGCAAGTAATGATCCCCATAATGGGTGTAACAGAATAACTGCTCATAACTAGATGAACCTTGTAAATAATCATGATCTGTGAATCTAGCTGACATTACTAAATCAGACATCATGTCATTAATACTGTTAAAGTCCCAATCATCAGATAATGTACTTGGTGTCACAAAGTCACTTAAGGAAACCTTTAGTTGATGAGGATACTTCAGGATTTCGACCGGACCATAGATCTCATAGTCTGTTTTCTCCCATACTACCCCACCAGGTATTGGAATTGCTGTGACATTTACTGTTGACAGTTCTCTTTTCTTCACGTGGGATGATCTGTGTGGTTTCAGGACTAGGTTGATGTTCTGACTTGCTGTGTCCATTGTAATATATTTTCCTTCAATGAATTTTCCCAAACACAGTACCATGATGAGCCAAAGCACGAGGAAAAATACACCTAGACCGAACCAGAACTCTAGCCAAGGGGAAATTAGGTAGATTTCCTTCAGTTGAGGAAAGAGTTCTGTTGCTTTTTCTTTAAAAGACTTTTTTGTTTCTGGCATCACTTCGGGGTCGTTAAAATCTTCAGAGAAGTTGTCGAAGTTGATGAAATAACCAGAGGCAGTTCTGTCAATTGATGGGATTGTTCTTTCAATCTGTCTCTCGGTAGCACTTTCTGATGCCACATTAGTGTAGACTGGTGTTGTTTCTTGACGAACTGTTTCAATCTGTGTTTCAAGAGGCACGAGTTCCATGGCATTATTGCATAGTCCTTCATTGTGCACTGCAGGCTGATCGAATGTGATTAGTCTTTCAGTTTGAACCTCTTGGATTGTTGCAAGTTTGGGTATTCTGTTGTTTCTTGGGAGTCCACTGGGCCTACTGTTGATTATAGGCCACATGCTTGTGGTTTTACCAGATCGATGGACACGACTCTGTTCTCCTTTTTACCAGCAAGGGGCGGTAGCACAACTGATCTTGTTCCGGTGACTGCTAAGACAGGTACTGCTTTTCTGTAAGAAGGCCCAAATTCCTTCTTAACCGCGATCTTTTCTCTGACTAGATCCCCAATCTTTGGAATCCAGACAGGCCTTGCTGGGGCTGTTGCGGGTGGTGCCTCGTCAGTGGTACTTGGCTGTTGCTTTAACTTTATGTTGCTTAATGATTTTCTTGTTTCATTCAGTTCCTGTAAAACAGCCAAACGGTCTTTTACATCAAAGTGCGTTTTTTCTTCTTGTACCACTGACATCTGACTATCGAGGTCCTGAACGTTCATTCTAATTCCGAACAATAGTTCGTATGGGCTGAAACCTTTTAGAGAATTTCTTGGCATGTTGTTAAGACTAGTCTGGACACTTATTAAATGTTTGACCCACCCAGCGCCTGAACCTAATACCTTCGCTGTTATAGATTGCTTTATATCCCGGCTTTTTCTTTCTACCACACTTGTGCGACGGACAAGAATACCGCAACCCAATTCCCATGCTAGCCATGGCCTCCTCATAAGCTCGAGAGCTGAAAGCAGGACCCTGGTCAGAATGGAACGTGGTAATTGCGTATATGCCGATATGGACTCGCAAATCTTTTATAACCGTTCTAGCGTCAGCCGAGCGCTGGGGACCTCATTTTTTTAAGTGCTTTTCGCCTTAACTGTTAATAGGACGCAGAGTGGGGTGTAGGCAGCGTTACGCTCTTTCTGACTGGTAGCCGGTAGCAAGGTTCGCTACTGCGA
This sequence comes from Lissotriton vulgaris, assembly GCF_964263255.1. Lineage (NCBI taxonomy): Eukaryota > Metazoa > Chordata > Amphibia > Caudata > Salamandridae > Lissotriton > Lissotriton vulgaris. Next base: position 20,626 of record NW_028254569.1, read on the forward strand.
TCCCTATTACAGTTTTCACAGTTGTTTGCATATATTTGGTGTTCTACACTCATTCCCGGCCACCAGAATACTGATTGTAATTCAGTCAGTGATTCCTTGATTTCTCTGTGCCGTAGACCCAAACCCATGTGTGCGTCTGCTATTAAAAATATTCTCCTGTTCATGTTTGGAATTACTCTGTCCCCCACTCCAGGGATTCGAGCAAAAGGAACGGAGTTTGCATCGATTATGTATGCATAATTGAGTGGATAGTTTACGGGTAGTGCTGCACAGTCGCCTTTTACGGTCGTTTTTACTGCCAGTATGGTTTCCCCGTCTATGTACTTATCTGTACGCTTTTTTGTGGCTACGGAAGCCGGGTTAGTTGCTTCCGCGGTGGCTGTATTAGCCAATGAATTCCCTGCAACGTGAACGCCATCACGTTGAAGACTCTGTGCGTGAATCACGTGAGTCTTTTGTAGTTCTTTGTGTAAAAGAGATACCTCGTTCCAGAGCAATTTATGCTTTATTGTGGCACCTGTGTCATCTTTGTAGTCGTTTTCGATCCAACTCTGCAGTTTATTGTTGTAAGAGTTGACGCAAAAATGAGAATCGCACACTATAAGTGTCGGGAATTCACGTTCTGCATTTTCGAGCGCCATCTTTAAAGATCTGATTTCAGTTCTTTGAACCGAACAGTTTCTTACAGATTCAGTTTTTGTTACTTTCGGTCTGAATTTACCGCACAGCCAACGACCTTTAATGATCGCACATGCTGCATTGTAGGATTTACTCTCTACATTAAAATGCTGTACAAAGCTATCTGTATAGATTATACAGGCGTATTGTGGGAGAGGCAGAATTTCGATTGGCAGAGGATATTCTTCTTCATATTCTAAATCATTCAGTTCTTCAAATTGCGGGGCGAAATAGTATTTCACATCTTCCGCTCCTAGAGAATCTATGCACTGTATCCATTTCGGATCCAACGACACTGTAGGCAGGTTTACTGGGCTGAATAGCGCCTCGAAGGCGGATTCCGCTGTAAGGATATTAATCCGTTTGCCGTGTGCTAGTTCTCTTTCATTTGCTAATGCGATTTGCACTGCGTTCACAGTTCTTTCTGTGTGACTGAATGTTTTTTCTGCTTGTGTGTACAAGTGAGATTTAATTGAAATTGGTACCTTTTCTCCCTCATTAGAGGTTAGGTACGTGAATCCGCATCTTCCTGGGATGACTCGGATTACAAGATCGATCGTGTTGTCACGCGTATCTAATTTTGTTTTTGCTAACATGTCTGTTTGCAGTGATCTCAAAATTTCTGTGTGTTTTTGAGTCCAATTGATTTGTTTTAAATCAGGTTTTATTAGTTCGTAGAGAGGTTTAACCCTCTCTGCGTAATTTAGTATGTAAGTTCTTCCGAAATTCAGAAAACCTAGTATTGATTGTAAATTCTTCAGCGTTTTTGGAGCTTGGAGTACAGCGCACTTCTCTAAGAAGTTGTCCGCTAGGCTTTTCCCTTCACTTGATAATTCGTACCCTAAGAATAGTACTGTCAGATGGGCAATTCGGGACTTTTTAAAGTTGAATTTGTAACCCTCTGCTGCGAACCCAAGTATAATGGTGTTCACTCTTTTCAAGTGAGTATCCAAGTCGTCGTCTGTGAGATAAATATCATCTACGTAAGACAATGCTTCATCATCATAGATTTGTAGTAACTCTGTTACCCTAGCTGAGAATAATCCTGGGCTGTTCTTGAACCCCTGTGGGAGTCGACAGAATTTTTTCTGTGACCCAAATGCGGAGAAAGCGGTCAAGTATCTGCTTTCTGGTGCAATGTTTTGACAAAAGAAACCATTAGATATGTCTAATGTCGTTTTGTATTTTTTCCTAACTATGTTATTCATTAGGGCTGCACTATGCGAGTTTTGTACTGCAAAAGTTTTGCAACACGTATTAAGGTGTCTGTAGTCCAAAACTAGACGATATGAATTGTCTGGCTTGGAGACAGGAAACAAAGGATTGTTCATTTGAGAGGTGCATGTTTCAATCACCCCCTGGTATTCAAGTTGATCTAAGATCTCCCTGACTTGTTTTTTGGCTTCTTGCTTTATGGGATACTGCCGTTGGGCAGTTGGTTCACTTTTTAATTGGATTTTGTGAGGCGGTGAATCCTCATCCCATCCTACATGATTTTTATATAATGCAGGTGCCTGGGCTACTGCCCATTTCCTTGCATATGTATATTTTTTGTGAATCGGAATGTGATTCGAGAAGGCAGGCATAATCACTTCTTCGCCACGAGGGCACTCCCTGACAAACTCTGGGGGCCAATCCTTTTCAGCTAACAGAATATCATAGCCTTTTGAGAGCTTATCCCAAAATAGACCCTTAATTTTCCTAGTCTTATCACCCTCCATACGCAATGTTATTTCGTATATTTTATGGGGCTCGCTAAGTCTGGCGTCGGCAGTTTCAACTTGAATGTATTCATTCGTGTCCACTGTCTCCAGATGACTCATCAAGATCTTGCGCGCTATACTGATTTCTGCTGCACTGTCCAACATTGTCAATGCCCACTCCCCGTTTTTCAACTGTGTCCTCAGTATTCTCGGCATGGTTGATTACTCTAATACTGGCTACCTTCTTTTTCTGAAATTGAGATTTCTTATTTTGAGCAGGTTCCTTGTCTTTGGACTTGGTGTGCTCTCCTGGGTCTGACCGTCCTCTTCTTTCCGAATTCTGTGGAAAAGATCGAGAGGGACGTGTATCAATACTTTGATATCTATCAGGTTTCTTTATATTATCCCTATTTCTAAGGTTATATCTTTTCTCAGAGGGCTCCCTCTGGGGAGACTGGCGTTCTCGAGTCGGAGTTCTTTCCCTCCGTCGAGGAGACCTTCCTCTGGACTGGAAAACTTTTTCCTTGGGAGTGGATTGTTTATTTCCATCCCAGCTCTTTTTAGGAGTGTTTAAATTATTTTTAATAAATAATTTTTCAGGATTTTCGAGCAGTTGGGGCTTAACTGGTTTTCCACCCAAGCTGTCTCTACCTAATTCTTCATAGCATTTTTCTATGATTTTTGCAAGCTCAACAGGATCTTTTATATCTGTTTCCCTCAACTTCTGGCGGATCGCCACAGATGCTGCTTCTCCCTTTATGTTGGCTAATAATATAGCCGTGACCTGCTTGAAATCTTTCAGTAATTTCATACCTAGATTTAAAGCGGGCTCTGGACCGAATTCATTTTGAATCTGTTTTAGCACGTCTGGTATTACCGCCATAGACGGAACACCGTATGTTTTTGTGTAAATGGAAGCAAAGACTGTACCCCAAGTGTCACAGTCCTCCACGTGTGGTGCGATTCCCATAGGAAGGCAGATGGTCAAGATTCTGTGTTTCTCAATAGGGGTAATATCAGGAAATACTGCCTCTATTTGAGTGATTTTCTGGGCTAACCAGAAAGGAATTTGTTCCCGTTTTACGGGTGTTTTACCAAGACATGACTGTATGTTCTGTGGTGTAATTTTATTTGTGTTCCCCTGATGAGGGGTCAGCTGTGGTGTATTAACAGCTGGCTGGACTGTTGCAGTCCGCATTACATATTGGACTAATTGCCTATGTATTTTTATTAATGTGTTTAGCTGTGCTAACAGCTCTTCTCTAGACATTCTTGTAATGTCAGGATGTGGTGTGTAGCTGGCTAGAACCGGCCACGTGGCTCCTGGTCTACCTAGTGGACCGAGCCTAGTTATGTGATCATTGTGTTTTAGGGCGCCATTAAACCAGAGCAGATGCTCTTGAAATTTAAGTGGAATTTCAACCTCCTCGAAAGGGGCGTACTCATCCGGAGGTTCCTCTATTTTGTAATAGTGAAACTCTTGTGTTATAGCGTTTACCGCTGGAAAGTTTATCCATGAATAGAATACCTCTGTCTGCCGATACTCGTGAGCCTCTATCACGAAAATTACTGTACCACCTTGAGGTGGCAGTCCGTTTTCTATAAGTTTTAAAGTTATAGATCTTCTTAACTGGACCGGGATGATAATAGCACCCGGGTCTGTGTATTCGGGACCTTGCTGAGTCGCATCTACTGCGGCCCCAGGGGCTCCGTTTTCTGGCATTGTAAAAATGCGAGGTTTGCAGAGTAGGTCTCCAAGGAGACAAAGATTAGATGCACAATATTTTGGAACACTGTATCCTTCAACGTTGAATAAACCAGAGCTTTACATAGGAATCTCTTCCTACTAAGGTCGGGCGGATTTTAACCTTTCACCCACTCCAGACGTCTATTGGAGTATTTACGGGAGAAAGGGGTGTGAAATATGCACGACTGAGTTACTCTATAAGTCTTGCGTTAGTTTATCGCCTTACCAAACGTTAGGGCGCCATGTAGTGTAGTTCCTAGTTTCCCACTAGGCCCTGCGCATTGGAATAACATAAACAGTAGTATCGACGTGGAACTGCGGATATTCCAGGCCTCCACTGACTATGCTAAACTTAATTGGGTTGTGTTACCAACTAGCTCAGAGGTCACTGGAAACTTTCTTCTCTGCATAGGAAGTGATCAGCTTCCTTGGCACAGACAAGAAGGGATTCAGCTTTCCAACAACCGTGCAACATGACAACTTTGCTCCTCAGATCAAGAGTCGATCTCTAGGGTCGTGTGAAACAATAGACACAGATTTCACTCAGTCAGTCTAGTGCAGTTTACTTTCACAGTATGTAGAGAATAGAGAGACGGGCGTTTATCAATAAAGGATTAACATTTATTGAACAGTCTTTCTTCTCGTACAAGAGAAATGTATTGCCACAATTGCAATAACTGTTATTATGAAAAGTACGTACAGTAAGATAAGTATTGCGAAATAGAACTGTAAAAGCATTGATATGGTTTCTTAGCCATACAATGGTTTAAAAGTAATAAAACATATATACAGTCATATATACATTAGGCTAACATACTCAACTGTTGCTTCTAACTAAGCCTACCCCAGTGTGCCTGACCTAAGCCTAACACGTGAGAAGGGGGAGTAAGTAAGTAGCTTAAGTTAAGTTGGTTTTGCCAAGGTTTGTTTCAAGAATTCTCGTCTAAGGGTTTAGTCAACACCATACCTCTGAATAGAATGATGGAGGATTGGTATCTCCTTCAGGGGTCTCTCTCGATATCCCAGTCACCCGCGAGGGTAAACTGGAAGCGCCGGGACTGGATTTCTCTGCACGAGAAAGGCAGCGGCTTCTCTCAGCGCGTCGAGGAAGGAGGGGTGACAGCGTCCGCGGGCAGCTGGGCTGGATGTCTTCGCAGAGGACGGCTGCACGGCTCCTCAAGCGTACTGAACCATAGTTCGCGCTGTAGCGGCGATAATGGTAATCAGTAGCTTCACCACCACAGGATAGCAGGCTGCAGCGACAGAGTGCTAGTTTTTACCAACACGGGGTCATGCAGGCAGCTGGCATCAGCAACAGGTTCGCTCATTGCTTAAGGCAACGTTGGTAATATTTATACCTGACAGGTGCCGGGTTTGACGCAAGTTTGCTGGACATAAGACGTCAATTAAAGATGTCACTAGGAAGTGACAGTTATCAGTTGCTCATTAGAGTTCCATTACTAATCAAAACATAGCAAGCGGGGATTTCCAGGTTTGCTAAGTTTTTATCTTGTTGAAGAACTCGGAGTGTTATCTAGGAATATCAGATAGTGACTGCTGCTCTGTCATTGCACTAATTGGTCGCAAAGGAAGTAGCAGAGAGTCATGCTGGAATGTGGCTCTGTTCGTGTGAGGCCAGAGATGACTTTACAGAAAATCGCACTTGAACGGTTATGCCAATATAGGGAATAAATGGAGTTATAGCCGAATAGGGGCATAAGGTCACAGTATCGATCAGGAACCTAGATAAGCACGCAACAAGTCCTTCTGCTAATGAAAGCAATGGGCTGGTCCTGGCCATCTACATTAAGCTGTGAAAGCACTGCTCCCACTCCCAACTCAGAAGCATCTGTTTGGACAATGAACTCTCTTGAGTAGTCAGGACTCTTCAGGATAGGTGCAGAGCACATGGCCTTCTTCGGGTCATCAAATGCCTTTTGACAGATTTCTGTCCACTGAACCTTTTTGGGCATCTTCTTGGATGTCAGATCATTAAGAGGAGTCACAATGGACCCATAGTTCTTAACAAACTTCCTGTAGTACCCAGTCAGGCCCAAGAAAGCTCTGACCTGAGTCTGGGTAGTTGGAGGGGACCAGTCCTTGATGGTCTGGATCTTACTCTCCAGTGGTTGAACTTGGCCTCCACCTACAAGGTGGCCCAGGTATACAACCTTGCTCTGCCCTATCTGGCACTTTGTTGCCTTGATAGTGAGGCCTGCCTTCTGCAGAGCCTCAAGCACTTCCTTCAGGTGGACCAGGTGATCCTCCCAGGTGGAGCTAAAGACAGCAATATCGTCCAGATAAGCTGCACAAAAGTCATCCAACCCAGTGAGGACTTGATTCACCAACCTTTGGAAGGTGGCAGGTGCATTTTTCAAACCAAAGGGCATCACCACAAACTGATAATGCCCACTAGGGGTAGAAAATGCTGTCTTGGCTTTAGACTCCTCAGCTAACCTGATTTGCCAGTAGCCAGCTGTCAATTCAAATGTGCTCAAATATTTGGCAGAAGCCAACTTGTCAATGAGCTCATCTGCCCTTGGAATAGGGTGTGCATCTGTCCTGGTGACAGCATTGAGTCCTCTGTAATCCACACAGAACCTCATCTCTCTCTTGCCATCTTTGGTGTGAGGTTTGGGGACCAGAACCACTGGGCTAGCCCAGGGGCTCTCTGAAGGCTCAATGACACCTAATTCCAGCATCTTTTGCACCTCAGTCTTTATACAGTCCCTGACGTGGTCAGGTTGCCTGTAAATTTTGCTCTTTACAGGAAGACTGTCACCAGTGTCCACCACATGGGTACACCAGTTAGTCTGACTGGGTGTCAATGAGAACATATGCCTGTATGCCTGTAGAACTTGTCTGCAGTCATGTTGCTGATGTTCAGTGAGGCTGCCACCTAAGGCCACACCATCAACTGAGCCATCCTCAGGGTTCTGAGTGAGCAGGTCTGGGAGAGGGTCACTCTCTTCCTCCTGTCCCTCATCTGTAGCCATGAGCAAGCCCATGTCTGCCCTGCTGACATATGCCTTCAATCTGTTTACGTGGAGCACCCTGTGGGGGCTCCTGGGAGTTCCTAGGTCCACCAAGTAGGTAACCTCTCCCTTCTTCTCCAGAATTGTATGGGGTCCAGACCATTTGTCTTGGAGTGCTGCTGGGGCCACTGGCTCCAACACCCATACCTTCTGTCCAGGCTGAAATTCAACAAGGACAGCCTTTTGGTCATGCCAAGCTTTTTGTAATTCTTGGCTAGCCTCAAGGTTTTTTGATGCCTTTTCCATGTACTCTGCCATCCTGGAGCGGAGACCAAGTACATAGTCCACTATGTCCTGTTTAGGCTTTTTGAGAGGTAACTCCCATCCTTCCTTCACTAGACACAGGGGTCCTCTTACAGGGTGCCCAAACAACAATTCAAAGGGGCTGAAGCCAACCCCCTTTTGTGGGACCTCTCTGTAAGCGAACAAAAGGCAGGGCAGAAGGATGTCCCATCTTCGCCTGAGTTTTTCAGGTAATCCTTTAATCATGCCCTTTAGGGTCTTGTTAAATCTCTCAACAAGCCCATTGCATTGTGGGTGATAAGGAGTGGTGAACTTGTAGTTTACACCACATTCCTTCCACATAGCTGTCAAATATCCAGACATGAAGTTGGCACCTCTATCTGATATTACCTCCTTAGGAAACCCCACTCTGGAGAAAACTCCAAGTAAGGCCCTGGCCACAACAGGAGCTGTTGTGGTCCTAAGGGGAATTGCCTCTGGGTACCTGGTGGCATGATCCACTACCACCAGTATGAATCTGTGCCCAGATGCTGTAGGGGGATCCATTGGACCAACAATATCAATCCCCACTCTTTCAAAGGGAACCCCCACCACAGGTAGTGGTATTAGGGGGGCCTTTGTTGTTCCACCTGCTTTACCACTGGCTTGGCAGGTTTCACAGGAGCGACAAAACTCCTTGGTGTCTTCAGACATGTGAGGCCAGTGAAAGTGAGGGACAAGCCTGTCCCAAGTCTTGTTCTGGCCTAGGTGTCCTGCTAAAGGAATATCATGGGCCAAGGTGAGTAGGAAGCCCCTAAATTGCAGAGGTATAACCAACCTCCTGGTAGCACCAGGCTTGGGGTCTCTAGCCTCTGAATAAAGGAGTCCATCGTCCCAATATACTTTATGGGCACCTTGAGCATTCCCAGCAGCCTCAGCCTGCTGTCTGAGGGGTTCAAGAGAAGGACAGGTTAACTGAGCCTGCCCCAAGTCTGCCCTAGAAGGTCCCCCTGTCCCCAGAAACTCAACCTGATCAGGTTCAAGTTCTTCAGGGACAGTTCCTTCAGGGGTCTCCAGATCAGTTTCCTGTGAAGCCTGATCCTCACTTGTAGGCAGTTGGGAAGGCGCAGCCTTAACCCTCCTGTTCTTCTTCTTGGGAGGTACTTGGTCCATTGTTCCAGGATCCAAGACCTGAGGTTCAGAGAGGCACTTTTTGGCCTGTGACCTGGTCACAGCAAGGACATGTGATGATATCCCTAACATCTCTGCATGAGTCCTGTACTCAACTTCTGACCATAGAGAGTTCTCCAGGTCATTGCCCAACAAACATTCTACTGGGAGATCAGCACTAACCACAACTTTCTTTAGGCCAGTTACCCCTCCCCAGGAAAAGTTAACAAGTGCCACACTATGTGTAGTAGTGACATTGCTGGCATTGGTCACCAGGTAATCATCGCCTGGCATGTATTGTCCAGGGTCCACAAAGTTAAGTGTCACCATAGTGACACTGGCACATGTGTCCCTGTAAGCTTGAGCCACTTTGTTGTTAATCAAAGGCGTCTGTCTGTATTTGCCCAGGTTACTGGGACTTATGTCAGGGGTCAAATCTATGTCCCCTTCACAAACCAGAACAGCCTGTGTAAGAGTTCTGACTAGGCCAGAATCTCCTTCAGTTCCCAAAGTGATTCCCACTAATCCCTTGGCTTGAGGACCAGCACTGCTAACTGTACTAGTGGGTGCAGGTGCCTTAGGGGCTGCAGTGCTGGGGGCTCCACCCTTTTTACACTCACTTGTCCAGTGAGAGGTGTTCTTACAAGTTTTACACCAGGGTTTCTTCTGGCCTTCTTTCTTCTTCTTCTTGGAAGTTTGGGACCCACCCTCTGTCTCAGTTTGGGGCCCTGTTGAAGACTTCTGGTCTTTAGCTTTCTGCTCCCCACCCTTCTGGTCTGTTTTCTTCTGGTCACCACCCTGGTTCTGGTTCTGGTTCTTTTGCTTAACTCTGGTTCTTACCCATTTATCTGCCCTCTTTCCCAATTCTTGGGGAGAGGTCAAATCTGAGTCAACCAAATGTTGATGCAACTGCTGGTTCTGACAATTATTTAAAATTTGTTCTCTCATCAGCAAATTATACAATCCTTCATAGTCTGTAACCTTGCTTCCCAGCAACCATCCCTCCAGAGCCTTAGTGGCACACTCAACAAATTCAGACCAGTCCTGAGTCTGTGTCTTCTGGGTATCTCTGAACATTAACCTGTACTGTTCAGTGGTTAAGCCTAACCCATCAATCAGAGCACTCTTCAGGACCAGGTAGTTTCTAGAATCCCCATCACTAACTGTGAGGAGTCTGTCTCGGCCTCTACCTTCAAAGGAGAGCCACAAGATTGCTGCCCACTGCTCCTGAGGGATCTGCTGTACTCTGCAGGCTCTCTCCATTGCAGTAATCCATTTATGGATATCATCCCCAGCTTTGTAGGGGGGCACAATCTTACTCAGGTTTCTATTATCAAAAGACCTGTCTTTATCCTTGTGGATATTGCTGCCACCAGTGGGTTCTATTACCCCACTCTCTCTAGGCTGTCTTGCTCTAGCAAGTTTCTCCTTAGCCAGGGCAACCTCTAACTCTTGCTTCTGGATCCTAAGCTCAGCCTCTCTCATCTTGGCCTCATGTTCCCTTCTCTGAGGGCTAGTCATCTCCTTTCTGGAGTGACCATGAGAGCCTCTAGAGACATGGGAGGTATTGGATTCACCTGAGTGATGCCTCCTCCTCCTATGGCCCTGGTTAAGTCCACCTGGGGGTCTGAATGGGTTGTTACCTGATTCATTCCCAAGTTGATTTAAGTTAGCCTGGTTCAGTCTACTGACCAGCACCTGACTATCTCTGTCATCATCTGACTCACTGCTTTCCACCTCCTCCTCCTCTTCTTCTTCCTCTACATCTACCTGAGGAGCTCCAGTGGTGGAGGCTTCCTCATCTACCAGGATGATAGGGGCAGGGGTGTCTACAGTGTCATCCTCTGAAGGATGGCCTCCTTCAGCATCCCCTGTGGGGTTTGCTTTAGAGGTCTTTAGAGCCTCAGACTGATCCAAGAGCTCTCTTAGGTGGTCTGTAGTAGGGGAAGGCCCTGTCTTCAGACCCCTTAAGACACAAAGCTGTCTTAATTCCTTAAAGGGAAAAATAGCAAACTGGGATGGTGCCCTTGGAGGGTCACTCTCAACAGGAGTAAGTCCACTGGACCCCTCTGTTCCAGACATTGCTCTAGTGTGGGTGGATGTGTTGCAATCTACCTACACTGGTGTTTACCTACTAAACCTATCTAGTAGTTGTAGCTAGGGTGTGCTACTCCCTTTGCTCTACAACAACTAAGTTCAGTAGAACTTAAGTATACTAGTCTTGTTTTATATGTACCTAGCAGGTACCTGTATGATCTTTCAAATGATAATCTCAAAGATTGTAATGGTAAAACAACAGCAAGCTCAGATCCCACCGCTGCCACCAATGTGAGAAGTTGGCCTGGTATATAATGCTCACTAATTCTAGTGATCACTTTGTACCATACCAAGCAACCCTTATGATGATGGTTGTAATTCAACCTTGTAGACCAGTTATCCTAGTGGTAACGTGGACAAAGCAGTCTTAGGCTAAACTCTGAAAGGCATGTGAAGCCAGCTGTTATACCATACACAACCCCCTTGAATACCAAATGAAAGGGACACCACACAGATATATATTGAAAATATATATTGATTTATTAACTATTAAAATCCCCTGGACTCTTTATGAGCACAGAAGCACAAGCGTTAAATCACAAGACAGTTTAAAATACACAAAAGTTGCACAATATGGATGAGCCCTAGGGGCCACCTAAACCATATACTAAGAAAGTGGTATAAGAGATACCAGGAGGAAAGTGAAGAGGCCTAGGGCCTTGGGAATCGCTGGAGCTATTCGAGACTGGCAATGACTAAGTCGGGAAAGGCCCACGGGACTCGGGTGCAGTGTTCAAAGTGCACGCACTTTTCAATACAAAGTCTATGGTGCGTAAAAAGCACAAAGTTAGAAAGTTAGGAACCTTCCGAGTGACCTACGGAGCTGAAACTTAAAACACAGGCCCTTGGGATGTGTACCAGTGCAGGAGCACCGGCGGAGCTGAGTTACCTCACCCACAGGAAGCGGGTGCACAGGGTCGAAGCTGTGTCGGGTTTCGTCACGCTGGTCGATGGTGCTTGGAGCTGAAGATGCTGCAGGCGGCTCGATGAGAAGAGTTCCGGTGGATCCAAGGGTGGATCTGAAGATGTGAAGACCTGAAAGCAGAGGGGACAGTGTTCAAAGTCACTAGCCAGTGACTACCGTGGAACCAGATTGGAACCAGGCGATGTCGGGTGCAAACAGGCGTTGTCGGGTAGCTTCTTTCTGCAGCCACGTGGATACCCGGGGTCGAGGACGTCCAGGAGTCGGTCACGAGCTGTCCCACATAGGCTTCTCGCTGTTGGCGGTGTCGGCGACCTGATCGGAGCAAACAGGCCTTGGCAAATGCAAGCCACGCAGAAGTCGAAAGATGCTGTTCACTCGGACCAGCAAGGTCAGAGCGGGTGCTCCTTTTCACAGGAGCTTGGGTAGGTCTGGAGCAACCAGACCTGCTGTGTAAATCTTCGGGTTCGTCGCCAAGATGGCCGCTGACCACGTGGCTAGTGGCCGGGATGGCGCGTCGAGTGGCACAATGCAAAAGGGCCCCACGCAGATCGTGGAGATGCTGGAGGGCCGATCTTCGGTGCAAGGGCTGCTCGGTGGTGGGGGTTCTCAATCCCCAAAGCACAACGTCGAGGATACCTCAGAAGCTGCGCAGTCAGCTTTTCGAGTGTCTTTCAAGAGGTCGGGTCCCACGTCACTCGGTGCCTCCACGGGTCCCTTCTTCGCAGGGACTGTGGATCGGGCTCTGAGAGGTCTGGGAGTCTGGTTCTTGTCGGGCTCTGGGCTCGGTCTCCGGCGGGAGGCGGCGGCAAAGCAGACGTCGAGTTGCTGGTTGGTACCTGGGTTCACAGGGTGGCCACTCCTAGGCCACAAGGGAGATTCTCTTCAGTCTTCTGTGCAGCAGAATGTCGAAGTCCAGTCTTCTTCTTGCTTAAAGTTGATTTCAGGATGATCTGCTGTGCAATGGCACTGCTCCCCCTCTTATTCCCAAACTGGGGGTGGATCACCTACTAGGTCCCTCCTCTGGGAGGAACCAGGAAGGGGGGCGGTTACACCCCCTTTCCTTTGTCCAGCTCCGCGCCAGGACTGGGGCTGGAAGGCCCCAGAACCGGTTTGGACTGGCCTATGCACGGGGACACCTTGTGTGCCCCGGGCATGTCTGATTCTATTCAGCCCTGTCCTACCTAATACACAAAATCCTGTCTGGGGTGGTGCTCGCACCTCCCATGGCAGGAAACCCTTTGTCCAGGCCACCATCTGCCGAGTTTCGGTCAGCAGCAGGAGGCCAGACTTGTGTCTGTGGTGGCAGCGTCCATTTTGTGAAGCTGAGGCTCTGTTTAACTTTAACCGGGGTTAAGGCTACGCACATGTCGTGTCCCTCTAGAAGGGTGGAATGCTATCCCCGTCGCCAGAATTGGCGAGGGGATAGTATTCCAATTCGTATGACACCTTACTCGACATGTTTTGATAAAGCCAAACCAAAGATAGCATTTAACCGCGAGGATTATAATGCACTTAAGAGTATATGGTATGGCAATATCCCGGAACAGCTTAGGGAGTTGTTCCCGACAGCTGCAGACAGGCTCAGCTCATGCTAGAGCACCATCTCACATATTTCCAAGCACTCTGCCTCCAGGATTGATGAGGCCTTCCATAGGAGTGGCTGATAGGAACATATGTGTCCAGTTTAGGGTTAGGCACAGACATACTGTACCTAAGTGAGAGGTGGTTACACCGACTTACCCCAGCTGAGTGATCAGCCAGTTGTGTCAAATATGGAGGCCAGGCCAGGGGTGGCATAATACATGCTGCAGCCCCTGGTAGGCCTTGGATACACCTATGCCCTGGGCACCTAGGGTGCACTAATACAGGGGCTCATAAGGTGAACCAGTTCCAATTCGTAATGCACCTAAAGTGCATTGGCATCAATTTAGAGAGAGAACAGCAGGCTGTGGGTCTGATTAGCAGGCCCACAGCCACATTAAGTCAGAAACCAGTGAAGCAAAAAGCAAAAATTTGGGGTGACCATAGGATAGCAGACCCTACTCTCCTACATAACCCCCCCCCCCAAACGCAGGGACATTAGACTAACCTTGACCAGTTGTGTCATCATGTTCTAAGTGGAAGTACCTGGAGAGACCATCTGCGTTGCCATGGTCAGTCCCTGGGCGGTGCTCCACTGTAAAGTCCATCCCCTGTAGGGAAATGGACCACCTGAGTAGTTTGGGGTTTTCACCCTTCATCTGATTAAGCCATAGGAGGGGCTTATGGTCGGTCTGAATCTTGAAGTGAGTGCCAAATAAGTATGGTCTCAACTTCTTCAGGGCCCACACCACAGCAAAGGCCTCCCTCTCTATAGCTGACCAACGTTTCTCTCTGGGGGTCAGCCTTCTGCTAATGAAAGCAATGGGCTGGTCCTGGCCATCTACATTAAGCTGTGAAAGCACTGCTCCCACTCCCAACTCAGAAGCATCTGTTTGGACAATGAACTCTCTTGAGTAGTCAGGACTCTTCAGGATAGGTGCAGAGCACATGGCCTTCTTCAGGTCATCAAATGCCTTTTGACAGATTTCTGTCCACTGAACCTTTTTGGGCATCTTCTTGGATGTCAGATCATTAAGAGGAGTCACAATGGACCCATAGTTCTTAACAAACTTCCTGTAGTACCCAGTCAGGCCCAAGAAAGCTCTGACCTGAGTCTGGGTAGTTGGAGGGGACCAGTCCTTGATGGTCTGGATCTTACTCTCCAGTGGTTGAACTTGGCCTCCACCTACAAGGTGGCCCAGGTATACAACCTTGCTCTGCCCTATCTGGCACTTTGTTGCCTTGATAGTGAGGCCTGCCTTCTGCAGAGCCTCAAGCACTTCCTTCAGGTGGACCAGGTGATCCTCCCAGGTGGAGCTAAAGACAGCAATATCGTCCAGATAAGCTGCACAAAAGTCATCCAACCCAGTGAGGACTTGATTCACCAACCTTTGGAAGGTGGCAGGTGCATTTTTCAAACCAAAGGGCATCACCACAAACTGATAATGCCCACTAGGGGTAGAAAATGCTGTCTTGGCTTTAGACTCCTCAGCTAACCTGATTTGCCAGTAGCCAGCTGTCAAGTCAAATGTGCTCAAATATTTGGCAGAAGCCAACTTGTCAATGAGCTCATCTGCCCTTGGAATAGGGTGTGCATCTGTCCTGGTGACAGCATTGAGTCCTCTGTAATCCACACAGAACCTCATCTCTCTCTTGCCATCTTTGGTGTGAGGTTTGGGGACCAGAACCACTGGGCTAGCCCAGGGGCTCTCTGAAGGCTCAAATACACCTAATTCCAGCATCTTTTGCACCTCAGTTTTTATACAGTCCCTGACGTGGTCAGGTTGCCTGTAAATTTTGCTCTTTACAGGAAGACTGTCACCAGTGTCCACCACATGGGTACACCAGTTAGTCTGACTGGGTGTCAATGAGAACATATGCCTGTATGCCTGTAGAACTTGTCTGCAGTCATGTTGCTGATGTTCAGTGAGGCTGCCACCTAAGACCACACCATCAACTGAGCCATCCTCAGGGTTCTGAGTGAGCAGGTCTGGGAGAGGGTCACTCTCTTCCTCCTGTCCCTCATCTGTAGCCATGAGCAAGCCCATGTCTGCCCTGCTGACATATGCCTTCAATCTGTTTACGTGGAGCACCCTGTGGGGGCTCCTGGGAGTTCCTAGGTCCACCAAGTAGGTAACCTCTCCCTTCTTCTCCAGAATTGTATGGGGTCCAGACCATTTGTCTTGGAGTCCTGCTGGGGCCACTGGCTCCAACACCCATACCTTCTGTCCAGGCTGAAATTCAACAAGGACAGCCTTTTGGTCATGCCAAGCTTTTTGTAATTCTTGGCTAGCCTCAAGGTTTTTTGATGCCTTTTCCATGTACTCTGCCATCCTGGAGCGGAGACCAAGTACATAGTCCACTATGTCCTGTTTAGGCTTTTTGAGAGGTAACTCCCATCCTTCCTTCACTAGACACAGGGGTCCTCTTACAGGGTGCCCAAACAACAATTCAAAGGGGCTGAAGCCAACCCCCTTTTGTGGGACCTCTCTGTAAGCGAACAAAAGGCAGGGCAGAAGGATGTCCCATCTTCGCCTGAGTTTTTCAGGTAATCCTTTAATCATGCCCTTTAGGGTCTTGTTAAATCTCTCAACAAGCCCATTGCATTGTGGGTGATAAGGAGTGGTGAACTTGTAGTTTACACCACATTCCTTCCACATAGCTGTCAAATATCCAGACATGAAGTTGGCCCCTCTATCTGATATTACCTCCTTAGGAAACCCCACTCTGGAGATAACTCCAAGTAAGGCCCTGGCCACAACAGGAGCTGTTGTGGTCCTAAGGGGAATTGCCTCTGGGTACCTGGTGGCATGATCCACTACCACCAGTATGAATCTGTGCCCAGATGCTGTAGGGGGATCCATTGGACCAACAATATCAATCCCCACTCTTTCAAAGGGAACCCCCACCACAGGTAGTGGTATTAGGGGGGCCTTTGTTGTTCCACCTGCTTTACCACTGGCTTGGCAGGTTTCACAGGAGCGACAAAACTCCTTGGTGTCTTCAGACATGTGAGGCCAGTGAAAGTGAGGGACAAGCCTGTCCCAAGTCTTGTTCTGGCCTAGGTGTCCTGCTAAAGGAATATCATGGGCCAAGGTGAGTAGGAAGCCCCTAAATTGCAGAGGTATAACCAACCTCCTGGTAGCACCAGGCTTGGGGTCTCTAGCCTCTGAATAAAGGAGTCCATCGTCCCAATATACTTTATGGGCACCTTGAGCATTCCCAGCAGCCTCAGCAGCAGCCTGCTGTCTGAGGGGTTCAAGAGACGGACAGGTTAACTGAGCCTGCCCCAAGTCTGCCCTAGAAGGTCCCCCTGTCCCCAGAAACTCAACCTGATCAGGTTCAAGTTCTTCAGGGACAGTTCCTTCAGGGGTCTCCAGACCAGTTTCCTGTGAAGCCTGATCCTCACTTGTAGGCAGTTGGGAAGGCGCAGCCTTAACCCTCCTGTTCTTCTTCTTGGGAGGTACTTGGTCCATTGTTCCAGGATCCAAGACCTGAGGTTCAGAGAGGCACTTTTTGGCCTGTGACCTGGTCACAGCAAGGACATGTGATGATATCCCTAACATCTCTGCATGAGTCCTGTACTCAACTTCCGACCATAGAGAGTTCTCCAGGTCATTGCCCAACAAACATTCTACTGGGAAATCAGCACTAACCACAACTTTCTTTAGGCCAGTTACCCCTCCCCAGGAAAAGTTAACAAGTGCCACACTATGTGTAGTAGTGACATTGCTGGCATTGGTCACCAGGTAATCATCGCCTGGCATGTATTGTCCAGGGTCCACAAAGTTAGGTGTCACCATAGTGACACTGGCACATGTGTCCCTGTAAGCTTGAGCCACTTTGTTGTTAATCAAAGGCGTCTGTCTGTATTTGCCCAGGTTACTGGGACTTATGTCAGGGGTCAAATCTATGTCCCCTTCACAAACCAGAACAGCCTGTGTAAGAGTTCTGACTAGGCCAGAATCTCCTTCAGTTCCCAAAGTGATTCCCACTAATCCCTTGGCTTGAGGACCAGCACTGCTAACTGTACTAGTGGGTGCAGGTGCCTTAGGGGCTGCAGTGCTGGGGGCTCCACCCTTTTTACACTCACTTGTCCAGTGAGAGGTGTTCTTACAAGTTTTACACCAGGGTTTCTTCTGACCTTCTTTCTTCTTCTTCTTGGAAGTTTGGGACCCACCCTCTGTCTCAGTTTGGGGCCCTGTTGAAGACTTCTGGTCTTTAGCTTTCTGCTCCCCACCCTTCTGGTCTGTTTTCTTCTGGTCACCACCCTGGTTCTGGTTCTGGTTCTTTTGCTTAACTCTGGTTCTTACCCATTTATCTGCCCTCTTTCCCAATTCTTGGGGAGAGGTCAAATCTGAGTCAACCAAATGTTGATGCAACTGCTGGTTCTGACAATTATTTAAAATGTGTTCTCTCATCAGCAAATTATACAATCCTTCATAGTCTGTAACCTTGCTTCCCAGCAAACATCCCTCCAGAGCCTTAGTGGCACACTCAACAAATTCAGACCAGTCCTGAGTCTGTGTCTTCTGGGTATCTCTGAACATTAACCTGTACTGTTCAGTGGTTAAGCCTAACCCATCAATCAGAGCACTCTTCAGGACCAGGTAGTTTCTAGAATCCCCATCACTAACTGTGAGGAGTCTGTCTCGGCCTCTACCTTCAAAGGAGAGCCACAAGATTGCTGCCCACTGCTCCTGAGGGATCTGCTGTACTCTGCAGGCTCTCTCCATTGCAGTAATCCATTTATGGATATCATCCCCAGCTTTGTAGGGGGGCACAATCTTACTCAGGTTTCTATTATCAAAAGACCTGTCTTTATCCTTGTGGATATTGCTGCCACCAGTGGGTTCTATTACCCCACTCTCTCTAGGCTGTCTTGCTCTAGCAAGTTTCTCCTTAGATAGGGCAACCTTTAACTCTTGCCTCTGGATCCTAAGCTCAGCCTCTCTCATCTTGGCCTCATGTTCCCTTCTCTGAGGGCTAGTCATCTCCTTTCTGGAGTGACCATGAGAGCCTCTAGAGACATGGGAGGTATTGGATTCACCTGAGTGATGCCTCCTCCTCCTATGGCCCTGGTTAAGTCCACCTGGGGGTCTGAATGGGTTGTTACCTGATTCATTCCCAAGTTGACTTAAGTTAGCCTGGTTCAGTCTACTGACCAGCACCTGACTATCTCTGTCATCATCTGACTCACTGCTTTCCACCTCCTCCTCCTCTTCTTCTTCCTCTACATCTACCTGAGGAGCTCCAGTGGTGGAGGCTTCCTCATCTACCAGGATGATAGGGGCAGGGGTGTCTACAGTGTCATCCTCTGAAGGATGGCCTCCTTCAGCATCCCCTGTGGGGTTTGCTTTAGAGGTCTTTAGAGCCTCAGACTGATCCAAGAGCTCTCTTAGGTGGTCTGTAGTAGGGGAAGGCCCTGTCTTCAGACCCCTTAAGACACAAAGCTGTCTTAATTCCTTAAAGGGAAAAATAGCAAACTGGGATGGTGCCCTTGGAGGGTCACTCTCAACAGGAGTAAGTCCACTGGACCCCTCTGTTCCAGACATTGCTCTAGTGTGGGTGGATGTGTTGCAATCTACCTACACTGGTGTTTACCTACTAAACCTATCTAGTAGTTGTAGCTAGGGTGTGCTACTCCCTTTGCTCTACAACAACTAAGTTCAGTAGAACTTAAGTATACTAGTCTTGTTTTATATGTATCTAGCAGGTACCTGTATGATCTTTCAAATGATAATCTCAAAGATTGTAATGGTAAAACAACAGCAAGCTCAGATCCCACCGCTGCCACCAATGTGAGAAGTTGGCCTGGTATATAATGCTCACTAATTCTAGTGATCACTTTGTACCATGCCAAGCAACCCTTATGATGATGGTTGTAATTCAACCTTGTAGACCAGTTATCCTAGTGGTAACGTGGACAAAGCAGTCTTAGGCTAAACTCTGAAAGGCATGTGAAGCCAGCTGTTATACCATACACAACCCCCTTGAATACCAAATGAAAGGGACACCACACAGATATATATTGAAAATATATATTGATTTATTAACTATTAAAATCCCCTGGACTCTTTATGAGCACAGAAGCACAAGCGGTAAATCACAAGACAGTTTAAAATACACAAAAGTTGCACAATATGGATGAGCCCTAGGGGCCACCTAAACCATATACTAAGAAAGTGGTATAAGAGATACCAGGAGGAAAGTGAAGAGGCCTAGGGCCTTGGGAATCGCTGGAGCTATTCGAGACTGGCAATGACTAAGTCGGGAAAGGCCCACGGGACTCGGGTGCAGTGTTCAAAGTGCACGCACTTTTCAATACAAAGTCTATGGTGCGTAAAAAGCACAAAGTTAGAAAGTTAGGAACCTTCCGAGTGACCTACGGAGCTGAAACTTAAAACACAGGCCCTTGGGATGTGTACCAGTGCAGGAGCACCGGCGGAGCTGAGTTACCTCACCCACAGGAAGCGGGTGCACAGGGTCGAAGCTGTGTCGGGTTTCGTCACGCTGGTCGATGGTGCTTGGAGCTGAAGATGCTGCAGGCGGCTCGATGAGAAGAGTTCCGGTGGATCCAAGGGTGGATCTGAAGATGTGAAGACCTGAAAGCAGAGGGGACAGTGTTCAAAGTCACTAGCCAGTGACTACCGTGGAACCAGATTGGAACCAGGCGATGTCGGGTGCAAACAGGCGTTGTCGGGTAGCTTCTTTCTGCAGCCACGTGGATACCCGGGGTCGAGGACGTCCAGGAGTCGGACACGAGCTGTCCCACGTAGGCTTCTCGCTGTTGGCGGTGTCGGCGACCTGATCGGAGCAAACAGGCCTTGGCAAATGCAAGCCACGCAGAAGTCAAAAGATGCTGTTCACTCGGACCAGCAAGGTCAGAGCGGGTGCTCCTTTTCACAGAAGCTTGGGTAGGTCTGGAGCAACCAGACCTGCTGTGTAAATCTTCGGGTTCGTCGCCAAGATGGCCGCTGACCACGTGGCTAGTGGCCGGGATGGCGCGTCGAGTGGCACAATGCAAAAGGGCCCCACGCAGATCGTGGAGATGCTGGAGGGCCGATCTTCGGTGCAAGGGCTGCTCGGTGGTGGGGGTTCTCAATCCCCAAAGCACAACGTCGAGGATGCCTCAGAAGCTGCGCAGTCAGCTTTTCGAGTGTCTTTCAAGAGGTCCGGTCCCACGTCACTCGGTGCCTCCACGGGTCCCTTCTTCGCAGGGACTGTGGATCGGGCTCTGAGAGGTCTGGGAGTCTGGTTCTTGTTGGGCTCTGGGCTCGGTCTCCGGCGGGAGGTGGCGGCAAAGCAGACGTCGAGTTGCTGGTTGGTACCTGTGTTCACAGGGTGGCCACTCCTAGGCCACAAGGGAGATTCTCTTCAGTCTTCTGTGCAGCAGAATGTCGAAGTCCAGTCTTCTTCTTGTTTAAAGTTGATTTCAGGATGATCTGCTGTGCAATGGCACTGCTCCCCCTCTTATTCCCAAACTGGGGGTGGATCACCTACTAGGTCCCTCCTCTGGGAGGAACCAGGAAGGGGGGCGGTTACACCCCCTTTCCTTTGTCCAGCTCCGCGCCAGGACTGGGGCTGGAAGGCCCCAGAACCGGTTTGGACTGGCCTATGCACGGGGACACCTTGTGTGCCCCGGGCATGTCTGATTCTATTCAGCCCTGTCCTACCTAATACACAAAATCCTGTCTGGGGTGGTGCTCGCACCTCCCAAGGCAGGAAACCCTTTGTCCAGGCCACCATCTGCCGAGTTTCGGTCAGCAGCAGGAGGCCAGACTTGTGTCTGTGGTGGCAGCGTCCATTTTGTGAAGCTGAGGCTCTGTTTAACTTTAACCGGGGTTAAGGCTACGCACATGTCGTGTCCCTCTAGAAGGGTGGAATGCTATCCCCGTCGCCAGAATTGGCGAGGGGATAGTATTCCAATTCGTATGACACCTTACTCGACATGTTTTGATAAAGCCAAACCAAAGATAGCATTTAACCGCGAGGATTATAATGCACTTAAGAGTATATGGTATGGCAATATCCCGGAACAGCTTAGGGAGTTGTTCCCGACAGCTGCAGACAGGCTCAGCTCATGCTAGAGCACCATCTCACATATTTCCAAGCACTCTGCCTCCAGGATTGATGAGGCCTTCCATAGGAGTGGCTGATAGGAACATATGTGTCCAGTTTAGGGTTAGGCACAGACATACTGTACCTAAGTGAGAGGTGGTTACACCGACTTACCCCAGCTGAGTGATCAGCCAGTTGTGTCAAATATGGAGGCCAGGCCAGGGGTGGCATAATACATGCTGCAGCCCCTGGTAGGCCTTGGATACACCTATGCCCTGGGCACCTAGGGTGCACTAATACAGGGGCTCATAAGGTGAACCAGTTCCAATTCGTAATGCACCTAAAGTGCATTGGCATCAATTTAGAGAGAGAACAGCAGGCTGTGGGTCTGATTAGCAGAAACCAGTGAAGCAAAAAGCAAAAATTTGGGGTGACCATAGGATAGCAGACCCTACTCTCCTACAATCACTAAGACATCTTCTTAACAGAGCACCCATATATATTCCCTCTCTGAACTGAAGGCCACTCTGAGACTGGCTGCATGGGTCACAACACCATGGTGTTCAACATCCTTATCAGTGGCTTCTCCCCCTTGCTATGGGTCTCTTGATGCACGTAGCTCAAAGCCCAACAACCCTACACAGGTGGGCCTCCTTCTCCCCATGCCCAAGCTTGAGAGTTAACTCAGCAGTACTGAACATATAACACTCAGATATCAGATTACTTTACATATAAACCTTACAAACCTTGTTTGCAGATCTCAAATCTGCAAGGTCTTAGAAACCCGGCTAACTAAATGTAATGCTAGCAAAACTTGGGCGTCCTTACAGATAACGATGCCAATGATCTGTTAATTTATCACCTTTAACCGTTCAGAGCGGGTGGGCTGCCATTGATCTGACTGCATGCCATAAATTAAAAAAATATTAATAATTAAAAGAAAATTGGCACTTTCATAAACACTCTGACCTTGAGAAACAGTCCATCCTTCCTTTCCACTGTGAAACACTCCTTCACTCCTCTGTTATCACTACCATTCCAATAGGCTCCTCTCCCAATTAAATATCATCAACACTTCATTTACCTCTTCTTTCCTCCTATGCCACACATTCACTAATTGTTTTTTCTGTGCAGGGAAGAAACTGCTATTTAATTCCTATAACTATAAAGCTCTAAATTCTGATTGCTGCTTTCCTCTATCGCAGAAACCCACTTTCCAAAAGAACCTACAGGACAGGTCATCTGACATCTACAACACCATACAGAAGTGCCTCTGACTATCATAATTTTCAGACAGCAGCAAAGCCCATGAAATTACACACAATATCCCGATTTATCATATTAACCAGTAAGTATCATTACTACTTATCCCACCCTGTTCCAACTTTCTAGTTAATCAGATACCTCTGAAGATCAAACAACAATCCAACATTTAACAGGTCCGTCCAGATATAGTTGTTCTTCCCCTACTCCAATTAAGAATGTTAGACACACCACTGGAAACAATCAAATGGACACCATTACACCACAGACATGCAGGGCATGAAGCTGAAATCAATTTGCATATTACACCACTAGGTCCACAACATATAAAACTTGACAGGAGTACCTGCAATGCTAGCCGTAAACCTGGAAATATCCTGTCACTATATTTAGTTTTATTGTTGTGACTGTATCGTTTCTCCTCTAAAGTAATATTACTCAGGAACAAAGTGATTTACAGATGTTAAATAACTGTTTTGTGTTCTGTGCATTTGGAAATCTTGTGATTAACATACATAGATTTGTAAAACAAATCAATAGTATATTAAAAGTTGCCATCTCCACTGCAAATGTACATGAAGCTATTTATTTTTCACCCTCCACCAACAGAACAAACTCAGCACAGCAGTTGGTCATCATTTTCTCAAAAAAGGCATTAAAGCTAATTTTTTTGTTTAACATCTAAATATTTCATTACCATAGCATGTCCATTCCATATCAGATCTATTTAGAATAAGTGAACCTAAACATGGCAATTGAACTGAAGATTAGATCAGATAGTTCTACCTCAGCCAGGCACTACTGATTAGGTATCACTATTAAACAATGGCAAACACAACACTACAAAGTTCTGTTACATCGTTAATTAATATTCTCATAGCTGAAATGAGCTTCCGTACCAGGTGTGAGAAGTTGGCCCGATATGCAGCGTTCGCTATTCTAGCGACCGCTATGTATCGTTCCAAACGACCCTTATGATGATTGGTTGTAAGTCAACCTATAGACCAGCTATCCTAGTAGCGTGGATACGAGCAGTCTAAGGCTAAAGACTCGAGAGGGCGTGTTAAGCCAGCTGTTATACCATCACATACCCCTTGAACACCAAGTGAAAGGACACCACACAAGTGTTATGAAAATAAACAGTATATTTATTTAAGAATCACAACAGCCCTGTACTCTTTATGAGGACAGGGTACTAAGCACAAACCAAATCTCTTAGGAAAATACTTCAAGTGCACAATTAAAACAAGTGTCCGAAGACACGGGAAGTTTAGTGGTCTCGGGCGGACCCGATAAGGCAAGTCGGAAGCGAGGGACTCAGGACCCTGGAGTAAGGAGGCTATGCAGGCACCGAAATGCCGAAGTTACCTAGCCACGAGGGCTGCGGCTGCACAAGTCTTACAGGCGTCGGGGGTCTTCGCTGACGAGCCAGGAGCCGGAAGAAAAGGAGTTGCTGGCCGGCGACCAGTGATGAATAGTTCGTAGAGATCCAAGACTGGATCAGAGATCGTTGATACCTGAAAGCAGAGGGGACCAAGTTCGTACTACTAGCCAGTAGTCAGAGGGTACCAGGAGGGCACCGGTTGGCCGTCACCTCGACCAGGTGAGTGGGCGACGCTAGGCTCTGCAGTCTCACGGACCAGGAGGCGTTGTCGGCGACCAGGATGGAGGTGCGAGCTGTCCCACGAAGGATGATGCTGTCGGCGTCGCTGGGCCCAGGATTGGGGCAACAAGCCTTGGCAGATCTCAGGGCCACGTGGTAGGTCTAAGATGGCGTCTTGAATGGACCAGGAGGGTCCGGGGTGCTCCTCTCGGAAAAGGGAGCAAGGGCCGATCTGGAGCAACCAGACCAGCAGAGTTGTTTGTCGGTCGTCGTCAAGGAAGGGCACAAGCCAGCGGCTAGTGACCGGACAACGTGCTGAGCAGCGAGCAGAAGGGCCCCACGCAGATCGTGGAGATGCTGGGAGACTGCACTTCGGTGCTGGAGCGGCTCAGGGTCGGGGCTTCTCGGACCCCAGAGCACTCACCAGAGAATTGCTTCGATGGTCGTGCTGGTTAAGAGCGTGCAGGTTCTGATGATGGCCGGTCCCTCGAGGTCTCGTCGCACCCACAGATCACAGCTGAGCTGATGACGTGGGTAGAGGTCAGAGGTGCCAGGGAAGCCGGTTCTCGTCGAGCTGGGCCGTCGGATTCCTTGAGGAAGGACTTACAGCAAACCGCAGAGTTCTTAGATGGTGCCCGCTGATGCAGGGTGACTACTCCTTAGTCACAAGGGAGAAATCTTGAGAAGAGTCTCGAATGTCCTTTCGTAGAAAGTAGTTCTTGATTCAAAGATGATCTAATTTGGAAGGGTCCCGGCTCCGGACTTTATTCTAAAGAAAGGGGTGGGTACATGACTAGGTCCTGCCCTAAGGGTGGGACCAGGAAGGGGGGTAGTTACACCCCTCTCCCCTGCCGGACTTTCCCCAGGCCAGGGCTGGCGCCCCTGGAACTGGTTCTGACCGGCAGATGCGTAGTGAGCACCGGGGTGCCACTCCGCAGTCACCTTCTCGCAAAAGCCCTACCTACCCAGAATACACAAACCCTGTCTGGGACGGTGCGAACACCGCCCTCGACAGGAAACCCTTTGTCCAAGCTCTCCTCGCTGGAAGGACTCCCAGCAGCAGGAGGTCAGACTCGTGTCTGTGGTGGCAGCATCCATTTTGTGGAGCTGAGGCTTTAGTTAACTTTAACCGGGGTTCACAGTTACGTACATGTCGTGTCCCTCTAGAAGGGCGGAATGCTAACCTCGTCGCCAGAATTGGTGAGGGGGCAGCATCCCGATTCGTATGACACCTTACTCGACATGCCTTGATAACGCGACACCGAAGTTACCGATGTGGTACGCGTTATCATGGAACAGCCATTGGGTCTTGATTCCGCAAGCTGCAACCGGGCTCGGCTCGGGCCAGAACCTAGTTCACACGAGCCCACGCACTCTGCCTTCAGGATTGTCAAGGCCTGCCATAGGAGTGACTGATAGGAACTCGGGTGTCCATTGTATGGTTAGATATAGAGCTACTATACCTAAAGCAAAGGGTGATTACACGACTTTGCCCCAGCTGTCATGCAGCCAGTTGTGTCAAATTTAGGAGGCCAGCCAGGGGTGGCATAATACATGCTGCAGCCCCTGGCGGCCCTGGGTACACCTATGCCCTGCGTTACGGGGTCTGATAAGGTGGCCCAGTACCAATTGGTAAATGCACCTAGGGTACATATCGTAATTTAGAAAGAGAACAGCCAGGCTGTGGGTCTGATTGGCAGGCCCACAGCCAGAGAAAGTTGTAAACCAGTGAAACAAAAGCAAAAAATCTGGGTGATCATAGGATTGCAGACCCTACTCTACTACATGACCCCCCCCCAAACGTCGGAACAATAAGCTAACCTTGACCAGGTGAGTCTTCTTGTTCTAAGTGGAAATATCTGGAGAGCCCATCGGCATTGCCATGATCAGTACCAGGTCTATGTTCCACTGTAAAGTCCATCCCCTGTAGGGAAATGGACCACCTAAGCAGTTTGGGGTTTTCACCCTTCATCTGATTTAGCCATAAGAGGGGCTTATGGTCGGTCTGAATCTTGAAGTGAGTGCCAAACAAGTATGGCCTCAGCTTCTTCAGGGCCCAAACCACAGCAAAGGCCTCCCTCTCAATAGCTGACCTATTCTTCTCTCTAGGGGTCAGCCTTCTGCTTATAAAAGCAATGGGCTGGTCTTGACCATCAAAATTCAGTTGAGAAAGAACAGCTCCCACACCCAACTCAGAAGCATCTGTTTGGACAATGAATGGTTTGGAGTAGTCCGGACTCTTAAGGATAGGCGCCGTGCACATGGCCTGCTTTAGGTCATCGAATGCTTTTTGACAGCTCGCTGTCCACTGAACCTTCTTTGGCATTTTCTTGCTTGTCAGTTCGTTTAATGGTGTCACGATGGAACCATAGTTCCTGACAAACTTCCGGTAGTATCCAGTCAGGCCCAAGAAAGCTCGAACCTGAGTCTGGGTGGTTGGAGGAGCCCAGTCCCTGATTGACTGTATTTTGCTCTCCAGTGGCTGAACTTGGCCTCCACCTACAAGGTGGCCCAGGTATACAACCTGTGTCTGCCCTATCTGGCACTTGGTGGCCTTGATAGTGAGGCCTGCTGCTTGCAGAGCCTCTAACGCTTTCCGCAGGTGGACCAGGTGATCCTCCCAGGTGGAGCTAAAGACAGCAATATCGTCTAGATACGCCGCACAGAAGTCATCCAGCCCAGTAAGGACTTGATTCACCAACCTTTGGAAGGTGGCAGGTGCATTTTTCAGGCCAAAGGGCATCACCACGAACTGATAATGCCCACCAGGGGTAGAAAATGCGGTCTTAGGCTTGGCGTCCTCAGCTAACCTGATTTGCCAATACCCAGCTGTCAGGTCAAACGTACTTAGGTAGTTGGCCGAAGCCAATCTATCGATAAGCTCGTCTGCCCTTGGTATTGGGTGGGCGTCAGTCTTAGTGACTGCATTGAGACCCCTGTAGTCTACGCAGAACCTCATCTCTTTCTTACCGCCCTGGGTGTGAGGTTTCGGCACTAGAACTACGGGACTAGCCCAAGGGCTATCCGAGGGTTCAATGACTCCCAGCTCCAACATTTTCTGCACTTCACTCTTGATGCAGTCTCTAACGTGATCAGGCTGCCGGTAGATTTTACTCTTGACGGGCAAGCTGTCACCAGTGTCAACCTCATGGGTGCACCAATCGGTCTGACTGGGTGTTAGAGAGAACATATGTCTGAAAGACTGAAGAACCTGTTTACAGTCTTTCTGTTGATGTTCGGAGAGGCTGCCACAAAAGACAACACCATCGACCGATCCATCGTCAGGATTCTGAGTGAGCAGGTCGGGGAGAGGGTCACTCTCCTCTTCCTGTCCCTCATCTAGGGCCATGAGCAAACTCATGTCCTTCCTGTCGACATATGCCTTGAGCCTGTTGACATGAAGCACCCTGTGGGGGCTCCGGGGAGTTCCCAGGTCGACCAGGTAGGTGACCTCCCCCTTTTTCTCCAGGATGGTGTAGGGCCCGGACCATTTGTCCTTGAGTGCTGCTGGGGCCACTGGCTCCAACACCCACACCTTCTGTCCGGGCTGGTAAACAGTCAAGACAGCCTTTTGGTCATGCCAAGCTTTTTGGAGTTCTTGGCTGGCCTTAAGGTTTTCAGATGCCTTCTCCATGTATTCAGCCATCCGCGAGCGGAGGCCAAGCACATAGTCCACTATGTTGGCTGCAGGCTTTTTGAGAGGTCTCTCCCATCCTTCCTTCACCAAACATAGGGGTCCTCTCACAGGATGCCCGTACAAAAGTTCAAAAGGGCTGTAGCCAACCCCCTTCTGTGGGACTTCTCTGTAAGCGAATAAAAGGCAGGGGATCAGGACGTCCCATCTACGCCGAAGCTTTTCAGGTAGTCCATGAATCATCCCTTTGAGGGTCCTGTTGAATCTCTCAACAAGCCCATTGCATTGTGGATGATAGGGTGTAGTGAACTTGTAGTTGACACCACATTCCTTCCACATAGCAGTTAAGTAGCTCGACATAAAGTTTGCACCTCTGTCGGAGACGACCTCCTTAGGGAAGCCCACTCTGGAGAATACTCCAACTAGGGCTCTTGCCACAACAGGTGCTGTAGTGGTCCTAAGGGGAATAGCTTCAGGATACCTGGTGGCATGATCCACTACCACCAGTATAAACTTGTGCCCTGATGCTGTTGGTGGTTCCATGGGACCGACGATGTCGATCCCCACCCGTTCAAAGGGCACCCCCACCACAGGCATTGGTATAAGGGGGGCCTTTGTCGTGCCACCTGACTTACCACTGGCTTGGCAAGTGACACAGGAGCGGCAAAACTCCTTTGTATCTTCGTTCATATGAGGCCAGTGAAAGTGTGAGACAAGCCTGTCCCACGTTTTCGTCTGGCCTAAGTGACCTGCTAAGGGAATCTCGTGGGCCAAGGTAAGTAGGAAACCACGCTGAGACAAGGGTACAACCAGCCTCCTGGTCATGCCAGGCTTGGGGTCTCTTGACTCAGTGTACAGGAGTCCATCTTCCCAGTATACCTTGTGGGTACCTGTGGCGTTCCCAGCAGCCTCAGCAGCAGCCTGCTGTCTGAGGGGTTCAAGAGAAGGGCAGTCTAACTGGTCCTTCCCCAGGTCTTCCCTTGAGGGTCCCCCTGAACCCAAGAATTCAACTTGATCAAGTTCGAACTCCCTAGGCTCAGTTTCCCTCAATTCCTGTAGGTCAGCCTCCTCTGAGACTTGATCCACGACCTGGGGCAAGGGGGAAGGCGCAGCCTTAACCCTACCGCTCTTTTTCTTGGGAGGTGTCTGGTCCGTTGTTCCAGGATCCAGCACCTGTTCAGTTGGGCACTTCCTGACCTGTGACCTGGTCACAGCGAACACATGTGCTGGCAAGCCTAACATTTCCATGTGAGTCCGGTGCTCCACTTCTGACCATTGTGATGACTCCAAATCATTGCCCAACAAACAATCCACTGGGAGGTCTGAACTAACTACAACCTTCTTTTGGCCAGTTACCCCTCCCCAGGAGAAAGCTACAATTGCCATACTGTGATTGGTAGTGACATTGCTTGCATTGGTCACCAGGAATTCTGTACCTGGCATGATCTGTCCAGGGTCCACAAAGTTAGGTGTCACCATGGTGACACTGGCACAAGTGTCCCTATAGGCCTGAGCCATTTTTCCGTTTATGAAAGGCGTCTGTCTGTATTTGCCCAAAGTATTGGGACTTACGTCAGGGGACATATCCACATCCCCTGTACTGACAAGGACAGCCTGAGTGAGTGTGCCAACTAAGTTGTTACGCCCCTCAGAACCCAGGGTTAACCCTACTAAACCCTTGGGAGGTGCACTACCACTGCTGGCTGTACTAGGGGGCACAGGTGCCTTAGGGGCTGCAGTGGCAGGAGTCTGCCCTCCTCCTTTCTTGGTGCACTCACTAAACCAGTGAGATTTACTTTTGCAGTACTGGCACCATCTTTTGGATTGGCCTTCTTTCTTCTTTTGGGGAGCCTGACCCCCACCCTCTTTGGGTTGTTGGGGACCTGTCGAAGACTTCTGGCCATTTTGTTCCCCCTTAGAATCTTTACCCTTCTGGTCTGCTTTCTTCTGACCACCTTGATTCTGGCCCTGGTTCTGTTTAACTCTTGTACGAACCCATCTGTCTGCCTTCTTTCCCAATTCTTGGGGAGAGGTCAGATCCGAGTCGACAAGATGCTGATGCAACAACTGGTTCTGACAATTGTTTAAAATTTGCTCTCTCATCATCAAATTATACAATCCTTCGTAATCAGTAACCTTACTGCCCAGCAACCAGCCTTCAAAAGCCTTAGTGGCACAATCGACAAAGTCAGACCAATCTTGAGACTGCGTTTTCTGGGTATCCCGGAACAGCACCCTGTACTGCTCCGTGGTTAGGCCAAACCCTTCGACGAGTGTATTCTTCAAGACGTGGTAATTATTAGCATCCTCTACCCTTGTGGTGAGGAGCTTGTCTCTTCCTTTACCTTCAAAGGAGAGCCACAAGATAGCTGCCCACTGACTCTGGGGAACACCTTGCACAGTGCAGGCCCTCTCCAAAGCAGTAATCCATTTGTGGATGTCGTCCCCTTGTTTAAAGGGGGGCACTATCTTACCAAGGTGTTTCGTATCAAAACTCCTTTCCCTATTGCTAGGTATAATGCTGCCACCAGTGGGGACTGCCCCACTTAACTGTTGCTCTCTAGCAAAGGCAAGCCTCTCTTTGGCCAGGGCAAGTTCTTCCCTTTCAATCCTCAGATTAGCTGCCCTTTCCTTAGCTTCGTACACTCTCCTCTGAGGGGACGTCATCCCTCTTTGAGAAGAGTTGTGAGAGCCATTGGTTTGAAGGGATCTGCCAGAGTCTCTTGACAGAGATCAGGCTCGTCCATTCCCAATGTTAAGCTGACCTGATAGTGGCCCCAGGGGTCCCCCAGTACCACTGTCATGTTTGCTTAAGTTGGACCTGCTTAGTCTAACGGCTTCTACCTGTCCCTTATCTGCCTCATCCCCAGAGGGATCCTCATCCTCATCATCCTCCACATCTTCGTTCTCAGTTGCGAGGTGGATGAGGTCAGGATCGTCTCTGGTTCCCTCGAGGGGAGGCATGTCTCCTTCTGGATTAGAAGAGCTGGGAAGGGTCTCAGCTTTTCTGGCATCATAAGTCTCCAAGAGACCAATCAGAAAGGACGTTGTGGGGTTAGACCGCTGCTTGATCTTCCTGGAGTGACACACTTGTCTTAACTCCTTGAAGCTCAGCACAGTATATCTTGAAGGGATGACCTGTGGAGGGTCAACTGACACCAGGGGAGACTCAGAGTTTCCTCCTTTGTCCGACATACTGTTTCTAGTGTGGTGTAAGTGATGCACCTACCTACACTATGTGTTTACCTACTGATCCCTTGCTAAGAGTTGCAGCCAAGGTGTGCTAGGCCTTGAGGAGCTGCAACAGCTGGTTCAGTAGAACTCAGAGTATTCTAAGCTTAGTTATATGTACTAACAGTACTTATGTGATCTTTCAACAAGATATTCTTAGGATACGTGTGGTAAAACAACAGCAAGCTCAAATCCCAACCGCTGCTCACCAATGTGAGAAGTTGGCCCGATATGCAGCGTTCGCTATTCTAGCGACCGCTATGTATCGTTCCAAACGACCCTTATGATGATTGGTTGTAAGTCAACCTATAGACCAGCTATCCTAGTAGCGTGGATACGAGCAGTCTAAGGCTAAAGACTCGAGAGGGCGTGTTAAGCCAGCTGTTATACCATCACATACCCCTTGAACACCAAGTGAAAGGACACCACACAAGTGTTATGAAAATAAACAGTATATTTATTTAAGAATCACAACAGCCCTGTATTCTTTATGAGGACAGGGTACTAAGCACAAACCAAATCTCTTAGGAAAATACTTCAAGTGCACAATTAAAACAAGTGTCCGAAGACACGGGAAGTTTAGTGGTCTCGGGCGGACCCGATAAGGCAAGTCGGAAGCGAGGGACTCAGGACCCTGGAGTAAGGAGGCTATGCAGGCACCGAAATGCCGAAGTTACCTAGCCACGAGGGCTGCGGCTGCACAAGTCTTACAGGCGTCGGGGGTCTTCGCTGACGAGCCAGGAGCCGGAAGAAAAGGAGTTGCTGGCCGGCGACCAGTGATGAATAGTTCGTAGAGATCCAAGCCTGGATCAGAGATCGTTGATACCTGAAAGCAGAGGGGACCAAGTTCGTACTACTAGCCAGTAGTCAGAGGGTACCAGGAGGGCACCGGTTGGCCGTCACCTCGACCAGGTGAGTGGGCGACGCTAGGCTCTGCAGTCTCACGGACCAGGAGGCGTTGTCGGCGACCAGGATGGAGGTGCGAGCTGTCCCACGAAGGATGATGCTGTCGGCGTCGCTGGGCCCAGGATTGGGGCAACAAGCCTTGGCAGATCTCAGGGCCACGTGGTAGGCCTAAGATGGCGTCTTGAATGGACCAGGAGGGTCCGGGGTGCTCCTCTCGGAAAAGGGAGCAAGGGCCGATCTGGAGCAACCAGACCAGCAGAGTTGTTTGTCGGTCGTCGTCAAGGAAGGGCACAAGCCAGCGGCTAGTGACCGGACAACGTGCTGAGCAGCGAGCAGAAGGACCCCACGCAGATCGTGGAGATGCTGGGAGACTGCACTTCGGTGCTGGAGCGGCTCAGGGTCGGGGCTTCTCGGACCCCAGAGCACTCACCAGAGAATTGCTTCGATGGTCGTGCTGGTTAAGAGCGTGCAGGTTCTGATGATGGCCGGTCCCTCGAGGTCTCGTCGCACCCACAGATCACAGCTGAGCTGATGACGTGGGTAGAGGTCAGAGGTGCCAGGGAAGCCGGTTCTCGTCGAGCTGGGCCGTCGGATTCCTTGAGGAAGGACTTACAGCAAACCGCAGAGTTCTTAGATGGTGCCCGCTGATGCAGGGTGACTACTCCTTAGTCACAAGGGAGAAATCTTGAGAAGAGTCTCGAATGTCCTTTCGTAGAAAGTAGTTCTTGATTCAAAGATGATCTAATTTGGAAGGGTCCCCGCTCCGGCCTTTATTCTAAAGAAAGGGGTGGGTACATGACTAGGTCCTGCCCTAAGGGTGGGACCAGGAAGGGGGGTAGTTACACCCCTCTCCCCTGCCGGACTTTCCCCAGGCCAGGGCTGGCGCCCCTGGAACTGGTTCTGACCGGCAGATGCGTAGTGAGCACCGGGGTGCCACTCCGCAGTCACCTTCTCGCAAAAGCCCTACCTACCCAGAATACACAAACCCTGTCTGGGACGGTGCGAACACCGCCCTCGACAGGAAACCCTTTGTCCAAGCTCTCCTCGCTGGAAGGACTCCCAGCAGCAGGAGGTCAGACTCGTGTCTGTGGTGGCAGCATCCATTTTGTGGAGCTGAGGCTTTAGTTAACTTTAACCGGGGTTCACAGTTACGTACATGTCGTGTCCCTCTAGAAGGGCGGAATGCTAACCTCGTCGCCAGAATTGGTGAGGGGGCAGCATCCCGATTCGTATGACACCTTACTCGACATGCCTTGATAACGCGACACCGAAGTTACCGATGTGGTACGCGTTATCATGGAACAGCCATTGGGTCTTGATTCCGCAAGCTGCAACCGGGCTCGGCTCGGGCCAGAACCTAGTTCACACGAGCCCACGCACTCTGCCTTCAGGATTGTCAAGGCCTGCCATAGGAGTGACTGATAGGAACTCGGGTGTCCATTGTATGGTTAGATATAGAGCTACTATACCTAAAGCAAAGGGTGATTACACGACTTTGCCCCAGCTGTCATGCAGCCAGTTGTGTCAAATTTAGGAGGCCAGCCAGGGGTGGCATAATACATGCTGCAGCCCCTGGCGGCCCTGGGTACACCTATGCCCTGCGTTACGGGGTCTGATAAGGTGGCCCAGTACCAATTGGTAAATGCACCTAGGGTACATATCGTAATTTAGAAAGAGAACAGCCAGGCTGTGGGTCTGATTGGCAGGCCCACAGCCAGAGAAAGTCGTAAACCAGTGAAACAAAAGCAAAAAATCTGGGTGATCATAGGATTGCAGACCCTACTCTCCTACACCAGGAATCGCCACAGGATCGTAATAAGAGTAAATGTACTACAGAGATCCTCATAACGCCATACAGCACCATAATACACTCCATTAACGTTATGCCGTGTATGCCCGTTTAACATGTATTTATTGAGGATTATCAGCTTCTTATTAGTGAATATTCAACCAGCACCTCAACTGTAAAAGATGAAACACTGGATAACTGGCATTGTCTCCCGTTATCACAAGGGGAAAGGGTCTGACAATTGTATAGAGGCCTTTAAGACTAACCATGTTTTGTGTTAAACAGTGAAAGATGTAACTTTTTTAAAATTTATTAATTTTTATCCGCATTTTCTATAAAGAACAATAGAAAAGCAGAATTCTGCATAATACTACAAACATTTTATCATCCCATAAAACTTATCATTCAAGGAGCCACAACTCGAATAAGAGCAAATTCACAGTAAAGCAGAACAATGCTGTGGTATTTCCTAATATGGCAGTTTAGATTTCAAAGGCCCACTCCAAAGGATGAATTCAAATAGAAAAGAGGAATTGTCAGCTTTACTACGCATCAATTTAGCTAGATGAAATCGTTGACAGCGACCAATACATATATATCACACAGCAACTAAGAAGGGGAAGGAGCTTGGAATCTAGGTAAGTTGAGAATTGGTCCCAAATGTTTATAGGGTGGGAGGCGGCTGCATTGATTTCCAGTATTGTGCCAATTGCTCTTGACAGTAGGTGACATCTCATAACCAGGACGCATTCTTGGGTGCAAGTTTTCTCCCCCAATGATTAGAAATTTGACGTTTGGACTTGAAGATAGAGCATGGGCGTAAGGTGTCGATGTTCAGTTGGAATGTTTTTTATATAGCCCAATAGACTGACTAGTGGAGTTGGTGATAGTGAGTGACCAGTTATCTTGTTAGTAGTAGGATGTATTGCACTCCAATAGTAGGCGATTTCGGGGCGCTCCCAGGCTAAGTGTAGGAAAGAGGCCTGGGGCACTGAGCATCGCACACAGTGCGACTCCGCCAGAAGGCATACACGATGCATCTGTTCTGGTGTACAATGTAGTCTGTGCAGGAATTTGAAATATACAAGTCTGAGTCTGTAACTGGGCGAGAGAGCCCCCAGTTGTTCACAGCAATAATTCCATTGTGCCTCTGTAGGTGGGGGGAGTATGTCTGCAGCCCACCCAGATAAGGCCGTGGGGGTGCAGACAGGGTGCCTTATCTTGCATGGTCGCATACAGGTGTGTGACTAGTCTATGAGGGAAGGCGTTAGTCAATATGTATTTAAGGACTTGTAGTGGAGACGGAGGTTCAGGAAATGTAGTGTGTTGCACCCTGCAAGTATCATGAATCTGATAATAGAGGAGCGTGTAGAGCATGGTGGGGTCTCTTCCAGTGCAAACTGGGGAGGAATTGACTGTCAGGTTACAAATCACTGTACGTATTTAGGTTTTTTGCTATGTGCCCGCACTTTAGCGGTTTCATTAAATAAGGGCCAGCAGCATGGGATTTTGAGCTAAGGGGATGAAGGGAGCATATAGGCAGTGTCACTGAGCCCAGTAGCTGAGGCCATCCCATGACCAACGACAACACTTTGAGAATGTTTATGTGTGTACCGTGCATGGTGTACAGTTGTGTTCTCCTGCCCAGATTGCCTGACTGCGAGTATCTGGAATCTTGATTTTTGATATTTGGTCCTAGCTTCATCATAATGTAGATTGTGCACAGAGTCCTAGGCCTGTACTTTGACATAAGCAAGGCTCAGGACATGTTCGTGACCTGGTGCGGAACATCAACCGTACTCTCATTTACTGAAAGAGGACTATTGTCTCCTTCATAGGTTTACCATGTGCAGAATTGGTGATAGCGTACTATGCTTTGTGAATCCATAGTTCTTACTATCCCTTTTTACTTGTATTAGTGGAGAAGAGACGTACTGGGCCACTCATGTAGCAGTTCATGCATTAACCTAGATCCTGTTGCTAACATGCCAACTGTATGTAATGCGTTTGTGTCCTGTGTGGTATATGCATGTTGTGTTTAAGTGTGGCAAAGGAATGCACACCTGTGGGTTTTATTATGGAAGACTCTGGCCTCTTCTTATTTTGAAGATCGTTGTTTCCCAGACAGTGGAAGTATACTGCTGACATTCCTGAAACTGGAAGGAGATCCAGCCACCGAAGTGGGAGCAGAGGATACATGACACCTATAGTAGAAATTCTGGATTTTTGCTGAGGGAAGATACTGTTTACTCCCTATAACACTCCTATGTGGTACAGGATGGGACGGTTTAAGGTGAAAGTGACCCATTTTTGGTGAGGTCCGCCTTTGGCCTCTTCCCTGATCACTGCTCATTCACAAAGACCAGCCTGGATAGCAGCTTGAGGGGACACTTGAAAGAAACTCAACCCAAGAAATTTCTGAACGAGCAAAGAATCCATACCCTCCTGTCTGCTTTAACTGAATAAAAGTGAAGGCCACTGACCCACATGTTGTTCCAGTTCCAATTTCTCTTTGACAAAGGAAGGCAGGGGTCCACTGAGGAATGCAGTGCTACCAGAGCCGGCGTGCGTCTGAAAGCCAGATTCCAAGAGGTGAGGGGGTCAACAGAGAAGGAAGATGCTGTTCCTCTGACCTGAAGCACCTAAACCCCAATCTGCCTGATGAAAGAGGGAATGAGCTTGCTAAACGAGCAGGTGTCTGTCCCGGGAAAGTAAGACACAGTTTTGACAACCAAATTATGTGTGGGTCTGTCGGAACAGGAAGACTGAGAAGAGTGATCTGTCTTTCCTGAGGGGTGTGGGCATATTGTTTCCAGATGAATGCAGGAAGAGACAACAATTTGGTCCGAGCGACTATGCCTCAGTGGATTGTGCTGCTGCTTCAAAGAACTGTGCCACAAATGGCCTTCCGCTGCATTAGCGAAACTGTGGCTAGGACACCATGCACCATATTATAGACTGCTTACAAGGTGAACTGTTTTGCTGTCTCTGCCCTAATTCCCATGTGTCATTCAAGTCCAGAAGCAGGTTCATAGGAAACCGGAGGCCTGTGTCTTCACTGAAGTCCTTTCCGTACACCTCAAGTATTTATTGCCTCAGCGGTCTGTGCTGCTACCTGCCTTGTCCTCTGCCCAAATGTGAGAAAAACCTACTGTCAACATGTCACCTCTGAGAAGAGGGAACAGCGTGTCATGGGAACTGGCAGGGCTTTCTTTTCTGATGACGCATGCATGTTACTCGGTAGCGTGTGTACGTACGAGGCTTAGGGTCTAGAAAACTAATTGTAGGAAGCTGGCTCTATATATACATTACCAAAATGAGGTATAGTGTGCACAGAGTCCAGTGGAACCCCAAAGGTAGGCAGAGGTAAAAGTAGATAGCACCTTACTCTCTATTTGTGATAGTGTGGGCAAGCAGTAAGGCTTTATCAGAGGGAAGTGTTAAGAATTTGTTGTAGACAGTCAGCAAATGATGTCATTCAATCAAGACTAAACTCAGACCAATTTGATTTGTATAAAAATATTATTTAGGTATATTTATTTTCTAGAACCAAGCAAGCCTGGCACAGGTAAGTGTAAATGGTACTTTCAAGGCAGGTTAAACAATACAAGCAAACTGAATGAAAATGACTGTTACAGGTTTGTAAATACTTTCAAAACAGTAGAATTTACTCAGATTACTTTTGATTACTATTCAGATTACTTTTTTGCACTCAGTGTGATATGCCTGGATATCACACTAGGACATTTCCTAGATAAAAGGCAAGTAAAGCAGTTTTTAGTTATATGCAGTTTTTCAAGTTCTCATACAAAACCAACTCCACACAGAATTTTTTCACAAGAAAGCAGTCAATGCAGTCGTATGGGAGGAAATGGAGTTATCGGTTTAAAGGTAAGTACTTGGTTGTGGGAGTTTGGTTTCTGGGGTAAAACCAGGTTTCCCCCAGGGTCGAGGATGGAATCCCAGAACACCCTCAGCAGCACTAGGCAGGGCCGGACTGGCCATAGCGGGCACTGGGCGTTTCCCCTGTCGGCCGCTAGGGTGGGGGCCAATTTTGGGCCCCTGGAGGGCCGATTTTGTTACCGGGGGTCAGCAATATCGGGCCCGGTAATAAAATCGGCTGACAACGGCCCTCGCAAACTGCTCGGCTGCACTCCCCCTCACCTCAGGGGGAGGCAGCTGAGCAGTTTGCCAGGGCCGGTTTCTACACCCAGTCCGGCCCTGGCACTAGGGCAGCCGGGTGCATAGTGATGAGGTCCACTTTTACCCAATGTGGTATAGGGGGCCTCCAGTTGGTGGCTCCTCACGAGCAGGCCACAAGGTTGTGGGAGCAAAGTTCCTGGACTTATGCTCAGGGTGGTGGGGGATCCAGTTTAGCACACAAGGTGCACCCACAGCAGCACAGAGGTGGCGGGGTGCTGTTTTGGCATCATGGGCCCTGTTGTTTTCAATGGGAGTTGGCGGTTTTGGATTTTGGGTGCAGGCTTGGCCCAGGAAGACTTCCGGGAGGAACCAACAGCTGGGCAGGTCAGTTTGAGTGCTCTGGGACGTAGGTGCACCTCAGGTTCTCTTCTCCAGGGTGCAGGACGGCTGGATGCATGTTGTCTTTTGAGGTCGGATTTCACCCTACCGGACCACTTGCGGTTGGGGGTCTCCTTGCAGAGGCTGCAGGTGATGTCAGGGAGTCTTGGAGTGGTCAACCCACGGTGGACTCAGACTCTGAAGCGCTGGGGGACCTCGCTGTCACCGGTGGGCCACTCTGATTCAGGCCTTAGGCATCGGGAACAGTGGTGGTTCCAGGTGTCCGGTTTCTTTGTCCTCAGCAGGCTCGGAGTGTTTCTTGAGCTGCTGTTCACAGGAGATCTGTCTTTGCGGAAGGCAGTCGGTCCTCCCAGGGTTTCTGGAGGTCACTGGCTGCAGCACAAGGAGACTTTTGACACAGGATCTCTGGAAACTGCAGACAGGCCGGTAGGGCTGGGGCCAAGCTAGTTTGTTTCTGCAGTCTCCTCTGCTGGGCATCTTCTTCGTAGGTTGCGGGAATCTGTCTTCTTGGTTCAGGATTGATTCCGAAATACTGTATTTAGGTGGCGTTTTAGGGGTCCCTTGGTGTGCTCACCCCACGTGGAGGAGTGGGCACAATCCCTCATCTGGATTGCAAAGTGCCTCAGATGGCAGGCTCTGAAGAGTGGGCTTCATCTTGCCTCCCCAACCTTAGGGGTGGGGTTGGCAGAGGTGGGCACACCTTCTGGGCTGTGCTAAATGTTCCCACCTGTCTTTCCGCTGAATAGGAGGGGAGACAGGAAGGGGGCACGCTCCTAACAGCAGGAGAGGCTGTGGTTCGTGTTACAAAGGCTTCAAGCCCTTTGAAGCTCCCTGCTACAGACGGCTCTTCCTGGCCTAGGGAGGTGTGATCACCTCCGCTCAATAAAGGCTTTTGTTCTGGGATCATGGAGGGAAGGCTCCCACCCCAGGGGTCTAGAAACATGTCTTGTGGTGGCAGTCTGGTGTATACCAGTCAGGGAACGCACCAGAGGCTGGTTGTTTTTCTGGGGGCATCTCTAAGATGCCCACCGAGTGCATTTTTCATGAAATCCTACACTTACATCAGTGTGGGTTTAATGTGCTGAGATGTTGACACCAAGGTTCGCTGTTTTCAGTTAAGCCATCATGGTGCTATGGAGTTCGTAATGACAAACACCCAGCACCATATACTCTTAATGGCATTACTGCACTTACAATGTCTAGGAATTGGTTCAGACACTGTAGGGGTACAGGGCTCATGCACCTGTACCCTCACCACTGGAATAGTGCACCCAGCTAGAGGGGTGGCTGACCCATACCAGGGTAGTGGGTTGTAGGCCTGGCACACAGGGATGTGTGCCATGTCGACTCTTCACCAAAACACACGCAGCCTGCAATGGCAGAGTGTGTGTAAAGGTACAGAGCCTCTAAGGGTGGCAAAATAAGTGGTGCAGCTCTTAGAGGCCTTCCTTGGCCACAGTGCCCTTGGTACCCATGGTACCTTTTACAAGGGACTGACATGTGGCCAGAGAAGTGCCAATTGGGGGTACAAGGTACAGTTATGGGAACGAACACAGGCCCTGGGAACCTGATCAAGTCAAAGGACATCAGAAATCTGGCAAAAAGTGGGGGGGGTTACTGCAACAGAAAACTACAGTAATGCTTTGAATGGTGATAATACTCAACAGAGTGTGCAAGATAGTTATTTATATATTTGAATCAGTTAAGCTTTACTCACACCAACAAGTATAACAGCAGCACAGCAGAGGAAACTTCCATTCAGCTGTTCAAAGAGCTATGTGTAAGGAGCAGCATTACAAGGTCATTCAACCCAGTAAAGAGCAACTTTGGATGCATGTTTCGATACACTTGCGTACCGTTAAGAAGTGCCTCTAACTGAGGCATTGCTTGTTCTGTGGTACAGATACGTGAGAATGAACGACAACTTCCACACACATTTCAATAGAGAATTATTGGGGAGGAATTTATAAACAGAGCTACGAATTTGGGAGAGAAAAACAAGAGGACTGGTTGCTTGGGGGAAATGCGTGCCCAACTGCAAGCTTCAAATGTATTCAGTGGTGCGAAATTAATTGGCGTAAAATAATTAGAAAAATATTACTCATACACCAATATAATAACTGCAAAGCTACTAATATTATTGATATAGGTGCTAGGTTTGGTTTAAGCTAATTCATTACCAATAGTAGCGATGTGCAAAGTAAAATGTTTTTGGGTTTTCGAATGTTCTTATTGTTTGATAGTATGACTGCTGGAATCATTATAATACATTTTCCCTTATTCTGAAAGACAAGGTTTTGTGTGCAGATTGTCCATATTACATATCCTATTATTAGAAAACATCAATAGCTATGTATGTCCACTGCTTTCAGTGGCCAGGTTGAGGCTCCACACCTCTACAAATTATCCTTACAGATAAAAGCTTCCAAGGTAGGACTCTCTGACTCATAAAACTGAGGATATAGATGAGCATAACGTATTGCAGAGAAGTGTGGGATACACCTGTCTTTTTTACTGTTCTCTGAAGGTAGTGTACAGACCAAGTTCCCCTTGTAGTTATGTGATCTTTGTGGGTGTGCCCTGTAATTTGGGGGTTCAGGGCACAGTGCAATAGGTCTCTGCTGACACTCGTGGTGGACTGAACAAATTTCAATGTCGTGGGAACTGACACACAGGTCTGCTTGAGATTATTCAAAAAGGTAATCAAAACCTTGTTACAGCCCTAGAGAGCTTGAACCCAGAAGGATGGGAACACCTAGGAGAGGAGGACTGAGACACAATACACAGTAGCTCAGTAAAGTAATTGTAGCTATAGCCTTTTCTATGAAGCGTTAAGATTTACATGAGTATAAAATTATTTTTCCTAAGCAAAGTAAAGCAATGGATTGGACAGTTATTGTGCTGCAGGCCAATTGATAACTTCTGAGTTTGCATACCCTCACACTACCTCACTGAGAAGCCTGCGACTGCTTGCCATTGCTACAACTGAGAGTGAAGTGTTACAGAGATTGTACTTAGCTCATTTTGCACAGCCAAAGGTTCACTGTACCCCTTTACACAAGAGGCAAAAGACCACAGGCCTCAGGCCCAGTAACCCCGGCTTGCCATGTGGCCACCCAAACAGGGTCTGACACAAGTAATACTAAAAAGATGAAACCCAAAACTCTGTCAATCTGAAGAACTTGTATTTATGGACAACCAACCATTGTCGAATGCATTGTTTTAGGTAGTTTAGGAAAAAACTTTATTCATCATTGCAACAACAAACATTGGCAAAGTTTCTGGAAAAAGAATGTTTTCAATAGTCTTATCTAACATGCCATGACAAACGAGCCAGGAAGGGAAAGAAATGTGCTATTCTAAAGGCACAGAGGCCTGCGCCAATCTATTATATGATTTTGCAGAAGTCTAAGGCCCTTTAGTTTCACAAGCTTCATCAAAACTATCACACCTTCCTAGACAACAGCATGATCAATCCTTCGTATCTATAACTACTTCATCATATATGTATGCATTCTGCCCATCATCTAAATATGATTACTAGGCCTCCCCAAATCAAAGTGAATTCTGTAACCCAAAGTCCATGTTTGTTTAAAATTCTTCATAGTATTTTGAAAGGGGGAGGCGCAACACATTTCCACACGTGTTTGCTTCTGGGAAGACATTTGGACGTCGCCATTGCATGCATGCAGAAACTCTATTGATGGTTGAGGATTAAAGCAGAGTGGTGGAACTGGGTTATCGCCAGTCACAAAACGCAGAATGTCTTTTACTTTGGCTTCCCATGCGAGCTCTAAAAGAAGAAAAAATATATATGAGTCAAACTAGCAAAATTGCGATTATTGCAACAATCGAGATTATTTTTTATTGCATCTGCTAAATGAATACTTCAGTAACGGTTGATTCATGAAGAATAAAACCCCTGATGATTTGCTATGCTTCATTTCACAAAAAAACTCATCAGATCAAGATTACCTTTTGTGAACAACAGAGAACACTACATGATCTGGTTCGAGAGTATGTTACCATCTAGAAAATCCTGCTTGCATTCCTCTCCCTTTAATAGAAGTTTTCCTATTGTGCAACATTAAGTAAGCTTTCGTATTCCATGCTGCTAGACCTGAATCTGACACTCTCTCTGGGTGTTCACACACACCATTGTTCATACAAACACTGCCGACAAGCCAATAAATGTATCTCAATACTTGGGACTGGAGGTAACTGCCATCTCCACTGTGCAAATGCTATGCTCACAGCAGACCGAATAACGCTCTATATCTATTCGTATTACTTTTCCTTGATGCAGTCCATGAAGCCTCATTACAATGGGGTAGCTGCCTTGACACTACAATTAAGCTTGAACAGCATTGTTTTTTCTTTTTTTTTTTGAAAACCTTTATTTCGATAGAGCAATACAAATACAGACCTACAACCACAGGGGCCAGTCAGTAACAGCAAGCATCAAATTCCATCAGTATTACACAGCTCATCAGCCGGCAACCCGGGGGTCCAGCAGCGATAAAATACTCCCAGACGATATCCTTGAACAGCATTGTTAACAGACATATCGTGCAAAATGAAGAATGAATTAAAGCTGACACAGACTTTCCAGTTTTGGATGCATTTATCATTTTGTCCTTACAATAGATTTTTCACTGAACAAATAAAACGGGGAGGTATGTCCCTCTTTATCTCTCGTTCTGAACAGTATCTTTAGGAATTCTTAGACACCATGCTTGCCATAATAGGCTGGTTTAAATTATAGTTTCAACGGATTTGTCTCATCATTAGTTGAGCTATAACATAATGAAACAATTTAATTTGTCTTCACAATCTTATAAGTAATCTCTCCAGTAACCAATGATGTATTCTTCCTATAACCGGTAGTTACTGCCTGATGAACTAAATTTAATGTTAAAAATTACCTCCTGGTCCGTCTTCCTCGCCACAGTAATTGCAAATGAGCATTCTGCTCCTACAGAAACGCCAAGCAAAAGTTAACATGCTGGTCTCCCTATCCCTTTAATATGGCCCCCAGTGGCAACCACCAATCACATAAAAGGATACAAGATCCACACCACGACCTGTTTTTTGTTTCTGCACTACTCCGAGTGCTGTTCATGTTCCTGTTCTACAGGTAAGTTGGGGGCAGTGGTCCTGCTTTAGCGGACTCTTGTGCCCCGTTTTGGAGAGGGGCATGCAATTCATGTTTTGCTTTGTTTTTATCCCCCCCTTGTTGGGCACTTTCTACATATTCCCCTGTCCTGCTTTAGCGGACTCGCGGGGTCTTGCTTTCTGTGCCGGTGAGGATTTCTGCTGCAGACACCGAGTCCTGCCTTAGCAGACTGGGCGTCTTGTCTGGGTGCCAGAATTTGTTTACTCATGTTGCAGAGTCCTGCCTTAGCGGACTCGGCGTCCTGTCTGGGTGCCTGATTGTTTGCTCATGTTGCCGAGTCCTGCTCTTGAGGGCTCGACGTATTACTTGGTGCCTCACCTGATGGAGGCTGTTATGCTTGGAGTGGACCCGGAGTGTTTTCTGGGTCCCTTGTGCATTTCTCTTCACGCCTTCCTGTTTGTAGTCATGGCGTTTGCTTTCCTGCTGGCTGTCATGTATATGGCAGGGCGTGTGGGGTCTGCTTTCACTCACGGTTTATGTCCGCTTCTGCTACAATGTGTGTTTCTGTTTCCCGGTCACGCTACCACATACGAGTTCTTGCCGCTTAATGCACGGGTCCGCTGACGGGTCCGAGCAGATCAGCGTACCAGTGTTTGTGTTGTTGGAATGCTAATAGGGCGCCTTTAACCTGCATTGTTGGT
Source organism: Lissotriton vulgaris (assembly GCF_964263255.1). Classification (NCBI taxonomy): domain Eukaryota; kingdom Metazoa; phylum Chordata; class Amphibia; order Caudata; family Salamandridae; genus Lissotriton; species Lissotriton vulgaris. The sequence goes on from NW_028254569.1 coordinate 64,630, forward strand.
TTCCACCACTTGTGCTTATGCGGACTTTGGTTGTGTTTTGGACTTCCCTCCCGGTCGCTGGTGGGTCGCATACAAGTTTGCTTCTCTCACATGCCCCTCTCATTTTGCATGATACGGAGTTCTGCTTTAGCAGACTCAACGTACCTTGTTTTTCGGGCCTCCCTGTTTTGCATGCCAGTTCCCTCTTCCTCTCCGCTTCATGGTGGGGCATGGCTTCTTGCTGTCGTCTGTAGGGGTCGGTGCTTGGTTTACTGAGTTTCTTCTTGGGATCATGCTGTGACATGTTTGCTTTTGCCTGCCGCTCCAGGACTGGGGCTATTTTCTCTGGTTTCCATGGTGATGGTACACTTTTGAGTGCTCCTACTTGCTGTGGTGATATTACTGGTTATTCTTTGTACTGGTTCTCAGGACTCAGTCCCTTACCTTGCATTAATGCAGCAGTTATTGATTACTGCGGTAGCAGCTGCCATGCATGTTCGGGACTCGCTTCCTCCTTCCAAAGGGGCCAGATGTGTTCCGGGTCCTTCCCATCTCTCAGAGGGGGTGGAAGGTGTGGGCCTATATGGTCGTTTTGTTTGGGGGGTCTTACGGATATTGTTCAACGCATCCATTCGGTCCTGTTGTTTCCCGTGTCCATAGTGGATGTGGAGGTCTCTCATTCTTTGCTCTATTTTGTTGCCTCTCTACTCACCTGTTTGGAATGATGTTGTTCATATGTTTCCCCTGGTTTCTGAATAACCATTTTCCCTTGCAGGACTTTGCAGTTTGTTTTCCTGCCTCTGTCACGGTGGATGTTGGACTGGGCATGGTTGTTGTCCCATTCTCACCCTGATGGGATGATGGGGGGTGGTTTTCTTTCTTTCGTTTCCTTTGACTCCTTGAGCCTATGCCCATTCTGACCTATGCCACACCTGATCTCGATTGCTCTCTGAAGTTACAGGTCATGCCAGTTTAGTGCCTGGTTGGGTGGCCGCCTGGTAGTACCAGGTGCTTTGGGCTGGCGCCTGTTGTGGTTCCGGTCCTAGAGAGACGATGCTGCGCTGAGAGTTTTGATCCTGTGCGTTTCTCTTTCTGGTGTTCGCCTTTTGGTGCTCACTTGGTGGTTCTGATGAATGATTGTGCACTTTCTCCTGCTCGTCGTGGGCAGGCTCCTCCGACCTTTCGTGGTCTTGGTCGTGGTAGGGGTACTTCTTCCTCTGATTTGTCCCCATTCCCTGCCACCTCTTCCTCCTCGTCTGAAGCCTATGGTTGCTCCGGGTGTGGATTCTGTGGGCGGTCGGCTGTCTCTCTTTGCATTCGGCTGGATGAGGGCTGTCGGTCCACTGGGCTCTCCTGATGGTATTGACAGTTTTCTCCTTGTTTCCTTCCGTCTCCTCCAGAAAGTTTTTGGTCCCCCCTTGCCCCCGGTTCCCTCTATGTTTGGAGGCACTGTTGGGGGCTTCCGCTACCTTGTGGAATATGGTGCTATTGTTCCGCTGCCTGTGGATCAGCTGGGGCCGGGTGTATTCTTTGTTCTCTTCCTGGTGGGGTGTCTCGTGGATGGCCTGTGTCCGGTGGTGGATCTGCCTTGGTTGGATTGATGTTTTGATCCTGTCAGATTGGTGTCCTTACAGGTGTTCCTGCCTCAGCTCATTCGTTGTTTTTCTGGATTCCTTTGGTTTGTGGGATGCTTCTCTCCTTGTCCCTGTCCTTTTGACCTGTGTTCCTGCCCTCGTGTCTTTGCTGCGGTTCTGGCACTTATGGTTATGCTTTTTCATGAGAGGGGGATTGTGGTCTTCCTTACCTGGTTGTTTGGTTGTATATGCTTCTTTTTTCTCTGGGTCGATGCCCCATGTCTGTGAGAGTAGCCTGGTCCTTGTGGGTCACGGATTCTCTTGATTCCTGGTTCCTTCTCTGGATCGGGTGTACATTGGGGCTCACATGTGACGCTGTTGGTTTGGTGTTTATGCATCATGCACTGACATTGCCTCTGACATCTGTTTTCGGTCCCTGGTGTCAGGGACTTGCCCTCCAGTGTGACTTTGGTTGGGGGTCCATGTGTACTGTCCGCCTACTTGTTGGTGGTGCTTTGGGCTCCTCTCCCTTTGTCTATTATGATGAGTTGTATTGTTTTTCTCTATGTGGGATCTTTCCTTCCTTGGTGTTTTTTTTATCTGTTCCTGATGATATTCCTGCCATTGTTGTGGTGTTTTGGGTGTCCGATGGTGTACTTGTTTGCTTCTTCGGTCGTTGGCACGTTCCATTGTTTCTACGCATTTATACCTTTTCCATGGGCTTGGGGGATGGATGCAATATCCTTCCAGTGGCCGAGAGGCCTGTTGTTTCCCTTCCTCTGGTTTCCCTGATTCTGGCGATTTAGCTGAGGTTTGGTGTGATTGGGTTTTGGTGCATCTGGTGGTTCCGGGTTGGTTTTGCCCCCCGTGGTTTCCTCTGTTGTTGGTGGCGGCGTTGCAACCTGGTTGGTTGTTGCCGATCCTTTTGTATCCATTTCATGCGCCCTCTGGTTCCTCTTCCGATGTTCCGGTCTGTATTCCTTCTGGGTTGGCTCTTGTGCTGTCTTCCCTGTTCCTGAATGATTGTTCATTTGGGATTGCGGGTCTTATCCTGCTGTGCAGGCGCCTCTCTGCTTTTGTTGTCTTTCACTATGCATTGGGTCTCCTTTGCTATTTTGTGTCTGCGCTATGGTTTGGCTCCTGTTCGGGTCCTGGATATATTTTAGGTGGTCGGTGTTGATTGGACTTGGCCCTTTCTGACCTCCATGTTTGGGGGGACTGCCTTTGGAGTTTTTTACTTGTTCTCCCTTCTTGTGTCTATGGGGCCTTTGAGGTCTCATCTTTTCGCATCTCTGGCACTTATACGCCCTTGTCCTGTGTTGTCTCCTCCCTGAGGGACCTTCCGTGGTGTTGAGTGCATTGTACGGGGTTCCCTTTGGTCAGTTGAAGTGGGGGAACTTGCTGTTTTTTACGTTCTAAAGGTTTGGGTGCTCTTGCTTGCTCTTCCTTCTTTTGTGCCTGCTTGTGCTCTTTATTTAGTCGGTTGGCAGAGGTTATGCTTCCTGTTGACTCCTCTGCTCATTTTTGGTTATATGGCGTGCCTTGGTGTTTTATTTGCCTCGCACGACTGCTTTTTCTGTGGTGGCCATTTGTTTGTCATTTTGGCTGCCCTGTTGGGGACAGTTGCCATCTCTTCCACTCTTCATCGGCGAATTTGGGCAGCTCTCTTTTTGGTGTCTGTTTCAGTAGGTGGTTCCCTCTCGTCCGCTTGGTGGCATTCTACTCATTTTGTTGCTGTTTCTTGGACCACCTTTCAGGTTGTTTCCCTGGGTGTTTTGCAGGACGGCCACTTGGTCTTCACCTCGTGCCTTCTTTTCTCATTGCCGGCTTGAGGTTGGTGCTTCTGTTGCCCATACCTCTTTGGTTCCATACTCAGTGGTTTCTTGCGAGGTGTCTCTCTCCGTTGTTGTCACTGGCGTTTTTTGTTGTACTGCCTTCCGCATGTGGGTGGTGTTTCCTATCCATGAAGCTGATATTGCTTTGGTATCTGCTCCATAGAAATTACTGTGGCGAGGAAGATGGACGCGGAGGTAATGCCCCGGTTAATTACTGGTAATCTTCATTATTCCGAGTCCTAGTCTTCCTCGCCACAGTATACTTTCCCTTCCCTCCTGGCCCTTTGTTGTGGCTTCATGTATATGGCTTTGGTTTAAAGGTTATGGTGTGGGATCTTGGATCCTTTTATGTGATTGGTGGTTGCCACTGGGGGCCATATTGGAGGGCTAGTGGACTAGTAGGTTAACGTTTGCTTTGAATTTCTGTAGGAGCAGAATGCTCATTAGTAATTACTGTGGCGAGGAAGACTAGGACTCGGAGTAATGAAGATTACCGGTAAGTAACCGGGGCATTCCATTAATGATATCAGTGGCGATTTCTTGTTCCATCCAAATGTAAATGTAGTATACTTGTAAAGCGCACATCTGCCCCAGCAATGGGGCGTCCCGGCGCTGTATAACGCTGTGTAACCCTTCCTGGCTCTCCCTGTGAGATACCCCTCCTGGGCACCCCAAGGTGAAGCCAGGCATCCCAGTATTGTTGGGGCCGTTGTGGAGATTAAGCAAGCTATTGCCCAGAGTTGCAGCGTGGGACCCATGATTAGAGTAGGCGCCGAGGCGAGAATTATCGAGTCCGCGGACATTGAGCCCAAGACCCTGCCACGTCAGGATTGAACCCTGGTCCAAGGCCTGATCTCTGCTTCAGAGTCTGCCGCTCTAATCAGTGAGCCACACTTCTCCAAATGCCTCTTCAAATAGTTGTTTATAAATTTCCATTGCATGAAGTACTCCCAGAGTTTTTAAGCCCTCCTTCAATCGGCAATAAAGAATAAATAATACCTAATTATAATAAGTCAAACTATTGGTCAAATTACAATTTAAAAGTAATTTAAAAATTTATATATGTCATGACACAGTTAGAGGTGCTTCAATGCCCTATGTTCAAACGGATTGTAAAAAGTTCAGTCTAAACAGGAAAATCTGAAGCTAGCTGCTGGAGACCACTGACAAAGGCCAATTCTCGTCCTCCTGGGGTCTTGTGATGATTTCTTAGCAGCTAGATAGCACACGACCTGCACCTTCTCGTGAAAACATTTAAACAAACTGAGCATGTACATTATTAGAGGGCAAACCGTGTTTTATCTAAGCCTTTTAGGTGCCAATTTTCGACTTCGAACTGTGGACCCGGTGGAGTGCTTGAATGGGACCTGAGAGACTGTGCTTGGACTTTCAGTAAGGACTGGCCCACCCTGAAAAATAAAATGTTATTTTAGGCATTAGATGACAAGACCGTGGGCATGATGTACCTGTTAATGTCTTCAGCTTCATGCTCACATCAACCGCGGGAGTTCACTGGAAGGTAGCGTGCTGGAAGTGGCAGTACATGTCAAAGAATAGATTTTCACTCCTAATTCCGGGTGAGTCTGTACTCCATAAGCCATCTTATAAAAATGGTTGTATTTCTAAATATTCTTTTTTAATAACCTGTAAAAATATTGTATAGAATGTTGAAAACTAAAATGTAGTCAAGATAACTATTTCCAGGGATTCACAGATTTACTATTCTAAGATTTGCATCTAATTACCGGGACAACATCTATTCATTGATATTGTTGCAGTTGGATAGACAAAATACTACTTATAGTGATAGAACATCTTATAGAGTTTGCAAAAAAAACCTTTGTGGAAAACAAGCATTGCGATACCGAAGGCAGCTTTCAGTGTCCATGTTGATCAGCCAACTACATTTTTTGTATGCAGGAAACACGCATGTGTCAGCTAGATCACCATGTACCGGGGGAGAGAGGGGGGGTATCTGAAGTCAAAAATTCAGTTTTTGAACATTAAGAACAGCCTCAATGAACACTTATTGTGGAAATGGCCAAATTATTGGCAAACTTTGGTCACAATTTGCGACCAGTAATTTTATGATTTTCCGACCGATATGTTGGTTTCTAAAATTCTAATTTGGAGTGGGTCTTAATTTGACCTACATCATGACTATTAAGTAGGTAAATAGAAAACTTCAAGTTATTACAATATGTGGCTGTCAAACCATGTCTCTGATCACCTTTAAATAAATTAAACGTTTTTGGTTAAAGCAGCCCATTTTCTTTAAAGGAAACAGGTAAGTTAAAAAAAGGGTTATTTTCCCCCAAGTACGTTTGAGATTTAGCACTGGATCTTCGGCCCGCAGGATACTCTAGAGCAAACCTTTTTCTTTAACCTTCACAAAGGGAATGGAGTACTATGTTTGTTAATGAAATACTACCTCAATTTGGGAGCCAATAATTTCTCAATGCTTTAAACAGGATTGTACTCAAAAACTGTTTAATCATCTCATACAGATTCAGTATTTTGAAGGGACACCTACAATACACTCCATCAAAATATCAACTTGGTATGGATTCACAAACCCATTTTAGGAACTAGTACAGAATGTTTTATGATATTGAAAACAGTGGTTTGTGACCATACAAAATGTACATCTTGCTTTTGTTAGTAGAGTAGCACGGCCAATAATCAACACTGACTTTATAGTATTTTAACAGTATGACTGATATTAAATCAAAGTAAATTCAAAGGAATGGGGTTTGGCATTCTAGCCAGACGAACATGAGCCACTGCGGGCCTAAACTCATCCGTTTGCTTTTGGGAAGCGACTGAGACATGCAGCGTTTGAATTGACTTCATCAAGAATTGACAAAGGCAAAGGGCTCGTGAATGTTTCTGAATCGAGTAAAGATGACACGTTGATAGTAAAGAACCGGAGTGGGACACACCATATCACAACAAAAATGCCAGTCGCCACAGAGTAAGTGCCTCACTCAGACACATTATAAAGCAGTCAGAGCATGGTCAGCACCTTATTCCCTGGCCTTTGTTCTGCTGACAAGTGATGGGTAATCACCCTATCTACTGCTGGAAGGGGGTACAAGTAGAAAATACCTGCACTGCAGGCTTCCTATGTTCAACCCTGATAAGGTGGGGCCCGGTGGCTGAGTAATGCAGAGAGCTCTCTGAGGCAGACTGCAGGGGAGAGCCTGCTTGGTGGATCAGCGGTGCCCCAAATTGGCTGAACAAAAATATTGTGATGTGGCAAGACAGCCTGACACAGTGATTGCCCTGAATTAAATGTACAATGTCTTGCCTGCCTGATGCTCCCCAGTAGAACAGAACGCACAAGTGTTGATGCTTCTGGAGCTGGAGCAAGGGCTCCCCTTAAACACAAGCTCAGACTGGGGTCTATTTTAACACTGAACTCCCTGAGATTGCCGGTCCGACAAGGAATAGCTAATTAGTGGAAAGTTAACACACCCATGTCCTGATACAGAAATTAGTTTAGTAAGTAACATGCTCGTTGCTGGCATTTATTTGTGTGCATACTGAGGGCCACGTGTTTGAAACCTGGACAGGCCAATTCCACTTTTTGGCCTTCTGAGGTATTGAGAAACTGACTACCATTGTAATTGTGTAATGTAGGCAGTCAGCATAGTGCAACATTAATCTAGTCCATTCTGGCCTTCTATAATCGTACCACTATCAATATTATCCACTAGATGGCTTCATACCCACGCAAATTTCTAGTACCTACTAGCACATGAGAAATGGCTTTTGCCACACAAAAATAATAATAATCAACTACTGTTTTTACACATTGGGATACAATTGAATTCTTCATACAAAAACATATTATTTGATAAAATCGATACATAGTTATACATAAATGATAAAAATTCTCAGCATTGTGGCATATGCATAATTTCATTCATACAACAATTATTGGGTATAAAAACTATTGGATGGTTTCCTGTCTACACGTTTCGACACTCAGGTGTGTCTTCCTCAGGACTGTACCATCGTAGTGCTATTCAGGGGTCAACAAGGTAGACACCAGGATGCCATGAAGATTCTATTAGTGTCAATAGAAATTGATTCAATTTATAGCAAACGCCCAGGATACGTTTGTATTCAAAAAATTATATGTGGACATGATGATCACTTTGGGTTGCTGACATCCGTTAGCCGCGTGACGTAGATATGATAATAGAAGCACAACGTTTATTTCTCCTATTTAGAGATATGTTCTATTTCTATTGGTCAGCGGCATCAGGTCGCGTTTGTCTGATAGTATTAATTGAATTATGTTTTTCTTCGTCACGTTTAAAAATATCCTTTGTTTTAGTTACTCTGTGGTAAATTTAAATTACTTATACTTAATTTATGCGGTAAAGTTCAATAAGAATAACTCAGAAAAATAAGAGGCAAAATCCGTGATATTTGAGGTTTTCAAAAGGGGTTTTATTCCTTAAAAAGGAATTGGGTATTTGGCTCGAGCCAAGGTGGCATACCATTCCGTCACCACGTAGGTTCGGGAAGGGACTGACAGACAATACTTTATTGACAATCATTCATATATATAGTCAATGCATTACAGTAAAGGCATATGCAGAAGGCGTAACAGCTGAGAGAAGAGATAAGAATACACATACGTAATGAAGAGGCGTTACAATAGGCGTGCATGAAGGCGTGTACTAGAAACGTCATTAAAAAGATGTCACAAGTGGGTGGATCCATTAGAGAATCCTGCAGTGTCAGCAGAAACACATGACAAGGATGCGCGCGCAGGCAGCATGACGTGTTATTGACGTGTAACTGGAGGGTGAAGGGGACTTGACATTTAGCCCTACATAAGGAGACAGAAGTCTGGGATGTCAGATCAACCTAATCCCAAATCATATCTAATATCTTATGTTTAAGGAACTGTATTATCTGGAAGGAAAAGGTCTCTCGGACAGAGGCTATTCTATACTGACTGAAAGTGCGTGTATAAGCGTCTACGTGTCTGCATGAGATGTGAGGGGGCATGGGCCTACCATGGTAACAGGAGCTATGAATTACTTGCACGGAGACAGTGAGGCCGGGCCCTTTGCTCTGCAGCTGGAAGGATGTTTACTTGAACTACTAGACAGGAATGTATTTTTCGAGGAGCGGAGCAGATAGCTTGAAGGTTGAATACAGTCTTGGCAGGCAACAGGCTGAACCAAGCACCGTTAGCCGCGCAGGGAGTAAGGCAGAGGTCACGGGTACAGATGCAGGCCCAGGCTGAGGCATTCAGAGTCAGAAGGCAGGAAAAGGCTCGATGGCAGAATTCAGGGCCTACCTCGCCAGAGCTGAAAAACGTGTAAAGTACACCACATAAAGACGTTGGCAAGGCATACTTAGGAACGGAATATTCGACCCATTCATGGTGGATCTGAAAGAGGACATGTTAACGTTGGACGCAAATGTATTTGCGTCTTCATAGCTGGAAGTGGAGGGAACATACATGTACTTGTAGCATGTACACGGAGTCGTTGGGGTCTAAGATAGGGGACACAATTGATCATAAAAATTCATATTTCCTCATTCCCTCCTTGTCCCCTACGGACCCTTCATGATATATCGATCCTCATGAATCGATCAATCTGTTCACGTAACATCATTTGCTCTTCTTTCTTCTTATGACGTTTTGAATGAGAACTTGAATGTGGAATACATGATGTGGCACACAGACCACATATCGCTGGCCCACATTGTAGACATAGGCAGCAACTGAATACTATGAGAAGGGCAATGCCTAGGAAGGATAGGATCTTCCATCCCCAGGCGGTCAACGATGTCCAGAACCAACCGGACCAAGTCCAGGTGCCTGGATTCTGATGTATCAAACTTGCAATTTTATGGAGACGTGTTATAGCTTTATATACTGTTGGCGCGTTTTCTGGAATGAAAACACAGCAACTCGACCCGATGACCTTACAGGCTCCGCCCCTATCTGCTAGAATGACGTCAATGACAAGACGATTTTGAAGAACAACAACCCGCACAGCAGACTGCTCCTCTGTCAAGTTGCCTAGGGCGGAAGTAGTTTCATTCACTACTGCTTCGAGGGTTCTAGTTAATTTGCGTATCAGTTTACTATTAAAGACAGCACCTAAGTAGGGGAAGAAACCTTTATTGAAGTCTGTGTATTGCTCCCATGCCGTTTCAGTGTAGTCGACAATCGGGAGATCTCTTCGAAGTCTATTGTTTACTAGATTGGTATTTCTGTGATAATCAGGAGGGGCTAGGAAAACAGGTGGCAGAAGGAATGCAATGTAACAGGTTCCATCCCAATCTAAAGGTAAGCGTATGTATGCGGTATGACCACAAACGAAGTAGGAATGACGGGTAGCTCTGAACGTAGACTTGCCTTGATCACTGAATTCGACCACAGTAGAACATTTACTATGACCTAAGTGTACTGAACCATTCTTTCTGATACATAATTCACCTGTGACTGGTAATACTGACATAGCAGGCAATACTGGTGCAGCTTCGGATTCAACCGTTAAAATCATGAGGTTAATTGTATAATTACCTAATCCATATACTTCATTTTCTAGATCAGTTCCTGTCCTTGCTGGAAGTCCCTCCTTGTTAGGGTAACAGGCTTTAAGCAAAACTAAGTTCAGGTTTCCCCAAACCCAATTTCCTGCATAAACAACAGTGTCAGAATCTAAAGAATTAATCAATCTAAACCATGCACCACATGAGCCATTGTGAGTGAACGGGTACGGAAAGAGAGGCAGAACTCCCTTGTATTTCTGGTAGGGAGGGAGTCGGCCACATATCCAACAATTTGTAGCGTTGTTGGTCTGATGGGAGTGATGTAACATACTAATGAATGTGTTGTTGCGCAGCGCAAGTCTGTAAGACAATTCGTGTGGAGGTAATTCGCTAAAAGAATGTTCAGCAGTAACGTTGTAAGCAGATGGTGCACGCTTGAAAATAGGGTAATAGATATGTAGTAATATACTGGCAGCAATAATCAGAAGACTTAGGAAAAACATAATCAATAATGTCACTATACAGTGACTACGATGTGATTTACAATATGCACGTTTCTTGAGTTGTTTCTGTCTATCTCTCTCTCTATCTCGGTCTAGGGGATACATGTCAGAAACTAATTTAACCGATTCACCTAGGGGAGGACTTAAACAATTAAACTGTCTGACTTGCTAGACCGTAGTTTCAGTCTATATTTTTCGGAGTCTGTTTTCTCAACCAGGGGGAGTTTTGAGTCAGTCTGTGGAGGAGGGCAGGGCTTAGAGTCTAAGTCTGAAGGGAGTCCGTGAAACTTCTTGACATGGCTTGAGTGCAGCCACGCTTTTCTGCCCTCAACCTTCACAGCGGTCCTCGTCGTCAGAAGAACCAACTTCGGCGTTTGCCAGCGGGGCTCCAGCGGACTTCTCCGGTCGAAATTGCGAACGAAAACAAAATCGCCAGGAATCACTTCATGGGGCTTCACCTCGGTGTTGTCGGGAAAGGCTGCAGCTACCTGTGAACGACAAGATTGTAGTGCAGACATCAAGGAGGCAAGGTAATCTGTCAGCATAATACAGTCAACATCTGTGATTTTACGAGGTATAGGCGTCCCCCACATATTTGGTGGCCTACCAAAGACCACTTCATACGGGGATAGCCCGGTTCGAGAATGCGCTACCATCCTCATATAGAAAAGGGCAACTGGTAAAGCTACTATCCAGTCAACGCCTTTCTCTCTACAGATTTTTGAAAGTCGGATTTTCAGAGTCTGATTATGGCGCTCCACGAGACCTGCTGCCTCGGGATGCCGGACAGAGTGGAATTTCCACTGATAGCCTAACAGGAGTGTAATGTGTTTTACAAGCTCGGATGAGAATGGCTGACCGTTATCTGAGTACACGATACGGGGCAAACCATACCGTGGGAAGAATTCGCGAACCAGTTGCTTGGCAGTGGTCGGAGCAGTGTAATCTGGGACTGGATATGCTTCTGTCCATCGGGAAAGTGAGCATACAACTACGAGGACATATTTGAATCCTCGACAACGTTCCATCTGGATATAATCCATCTGGAGGACTTCAAAAGGGTGATCGGGAGGCTGAAATCCACCTTGCTCTACGGGAATGCTTTTACCTGGATTGAAATGACAACAAATCATGCAAGTACGCACTTTTTGTTTGGCTGCTGCTCGTAAGTTTTTATTGAACCATATGTGTTGGATACTATCTAGCATGGCTTTTTCTCCTAGGTGTGCCGGACTATGTATCGTGTTAATGATGACTTGAACCATAGAGTCGGGGAGAAACCATGTAGATTTTCCCTTCGTCATCCATCCCTGATCTGTTTGGATCCCTCCTAGTTCAGTCCATTTCTTGATTTCGTCTGGTGTAGCATGTGTCTGTATGTCAATTACATCATGGGTGGGATCCCTAACTGTCATGCAGTGTGTCGGAACTATTGTCTTTGTCAAGTCAGTTACATGAGTTCGATTCTGGGCAGTTTGCTTAGCTGTTCGGTCTGCCAGGTCGTTACCCTGGGAGATGATATCGGTGACTTTTGTATGTGCCTTACACTTCATGATAGATATTGCAGTAGGTAGATGTATTGCATCTAATAGAGCTTGAATGAGGGGACCGTGTTGAATGTTGGCGTCGTGAGAAGTTAAGTAACCTCTCTCTCGCCAGAGGACTCCGAAGTCGTGAACGACTCCGAATGCATAACGTGAATCTGTGTATATGTTGACTTTCTTATTTTTGGCTTGAATACAGGCTTGTGTCAGAGCGATGAGCTCTGCTGCTTGAGCTGACAATGTGTCGATACAATTGGTTTCAATAACTTCGGTGTCTGTCGTGACAGCGTAGGCGGCCACTAATTCTCCTGTACTTGTTCTCATACATGAACCATCCACATAAAGTGTCAGGTCTGGGTCTGGTAATGGAACGTCTGTCAAGTCTTGTCTGGGTTTCGTCGTAATAGTAATGACTTCAATACAATCATGTGCCAATGGGTCTATTCCACTTAATGGCAAAAGTGTGGCAGGATTTAACGTACTACAGCGTCTGATTTCTATGTGTGGTTGAAACAATGTCAATTCATAACCTGTTAGTCGTGCTATAGTCAAGTGTTGGGTCTGTGTGCGGTTTAAAATAACTTCCACGGAATGTGGAACTTGCACTGTCAATTGATGTCCTAGTACTATGGAATCACTTTGTCTGATTGCTAAAGCTGTCGCTGCAACTGATTTCAAGCACGCAGGGAGAGCTTGGGCTACTGGATCTAATGTGCTAGAAAAGTAAGCACACGGTTTGTGTGAACCTGCTTGTTCCTGAGTGAGTACTGACAAGGCAGTACCTTCACGTTCTGTGACAAAAAGTGTAAAAGGCTTACTGTAACATGGTGTTGCTAAAACTGGTGCTTGGCATAAGGCTTTCTTTAAGTCTTCAAAAGCTTGTGTATGTTCTTGAGTCCAAGGGAGGACAGTCGATGTCGCTGCCTCCTGAGTTGTCAACTGAATAAGTGGTTTTGCTAGGAATGCATATTGGGGAATCCATTGTCTACAGTACGAAGTGAGGCCTATAAAGGCCCGCACCTCCTTTTGTGTCTTGGGTGGTGACATGTTTACAATTAGCTGGATGCGATCACGTGTGAGCTGTCTCCCCACTTTGGACAGCAAGTGACCCAGGTACACAACTTGCTGAACACAGAATTGCAGTTTCGAAGGGGATACCTTGTGCCCCTTGTCAGCCAGAAAATTTAAAACCGTCAGTGATGCTTTTTCACATTCAGGTTCGCTTCGGGCGGTGATCAGCAGATCATCGACATACTGAAGCAGGGCGGGGTTAACAGGCATGTGGATACTGTCGAGTTGTCTTTTCAGTGCTTGGCTATAGATGCTGGGGCTTTCTGTGAATCCTTGAGGTGCGCGTGTAAATTTGAAACTTCGTCCATTTAAACAGAATCCGAACAAGTATTGGCTTTCCGGATCGATTGGGACGCTAAAGAAGGCGTTCTTGAGGTCAATTACAGTAAAGAACGTTGCTTCTGAATCAATAGCTGTCAACAATGAAGAGATATCTGGAACCACAGGATACTGTGGTACAATGCATTTATTCAATTCGCGCAGATCAATAACTAATCGATAAACAGGTGGTGCATTTGGATCAGTACGTTTAAGAACTGGAATGATAGGAGAATTACATACATTAGAGTCTGTCTCTATGACCACTCCTTTTGCAATGAGCTTGTCAATGATTTTCAGTAAAGCCACTACAGCATCTGGGGGTAACTTGTATTGTCTAATTCGTGGTAATACAACTCCTGCTTTGAGTGTAACTCGATATGGTGTAATGTGCATACAACCTACATCAGTGGGGCCTTGTGCCCACAAATGTGCAGGGACATTCTGTAATCGGTGATCCATGTCTCTCAATACATAGTGACCTTTAAAGTCTCGCAAGAATAATCGTACTCCTTCCGGAGAACAGCATATTATAGCTCCTAGAGCTTTCAGTGTCTTCATACCTAGCAAGTTTTCTGGGCATGATTTGGTAAGCAATAAATCTGTAGTCCGTGTTAGAGGACAAACTGCAAGAGGAAGAGGTTGTGATACTTCGTTAATAATAGGTTTTCCTGAAAATCCAAGGGAAACATTCTGTGAGCCTGAGAGGGGTGCCCCTGGAACCTCATCGTGACTTATCGTGGTTCTGCTTGCACCTGTATCACTTAGAAACTTTCTGTGTTTCCCTAATACTTGACTGTGTACATAAGGACCCTCTTGATCTACAGGAACCTCAATAAGAGGCAAGCCAACCTCCCTCTCTAGGCTGTTTCATGTGTATCTCTGATAATCGGGGTAGTCATTTTGTGCATATTGGTACATCCGTTGTGTCGTGTTTTGTGTTGCGGCAATAGGCTGTTGCTGCGGTACAGCTACGGTCTGTTGTGAAGCTGGCAGAGGTGGTATATGCTGTATATTCTGGGGTACTTGTTGTTGGGCCTGATCTTGTCTAGGTGGACGCGGTCTCTCCTTGGTTTTACTTGTGGCAATATTGTGTTTCAGAACTGCACAATCGTTTATATAATGACCTGGCTGTTTGCAATAGTTACAGGTCCCTTTAACAGGAGCCGTCGAATTACTGGGTTGGGTCGCACCCTTTTTGTGACCGTCAGCTGGAACTGACTGAGCAACTAACATTTTCATTTTCGTGTCTTTCATACGTCTTTGTTCGTGTTCTTGTTCTTCTCTAATTCTATTCTGGTGGTACTGCAACATTTGTAACATTTGTGAAGGAGTATTAGCTTGCCAGGTGCTTTCGACTTTCAGTACTCTGTTCTTAACCTGGGGCAGGGAATTCTCGACTAATTTCGTTACAAAAAGATGTGGGTATGACTCGCTACTTGCTTTCAGGCCGCTATTAATACCAAAACATTTTTCAAATCGGGTATAAAAATCACTAGTATCCTCATCAGTTTTCTGTTTGCAGGCTGAGATTGCACCCCAGTCTTCCTTTTTCGTACTTAATAAACGTGGCAATACTTGTACTAACAATCCTGGTAACGCTTTAACTTTGTCTCCAAGCCCTAGGCCTGGAACTCGAGTATTTTCTTCGTTTTCTAATGCAGTCCAATCAATCTTTGCATTTCCCACTTCCCATTCTTTTTCTTTGAGTTTCTCGTAAATGCCAGCAGGCAGTAGTACTTTCAATATTTTCCATAAGGTCTGGATAAGTGTAATCACCCATGAGTAACATGTCTTTTATTTCACGGTGAAAACCTGCGGGATCTTTGTCGTGACTAGGTACTAATTTTTTCATTTCTAATAATTCTATTTTAGTTATGGGCGTGTACACAAACACGCGTCTAAGCGTATTATCAGTATTCTGAACTGGGTGCACTTCTCGTAACGGATTCTGTCTGTCTATGTAATACATTTTTCTTTCCAACGAGTGTGTTGAATCAGATTGTGGACATAGGAAGGCACTATATCTGTGCCGATGTTCTAGAATTACTTTAATTAGATTGGTACCTAGACCTCTCCATTTATTCATAAGTAGTTCCGCTAATATATCAGGCAGGGGGCCTGGATCAGAGTGTTGGCTTCTATATAATAGGAGTAGGTGTTGTATCATGTATGTACCAGCTAAACGCTGTTCGCTTGGTGTCATATTCAAGAATGTGTGTGCTAACGCATCATCACTATATTTCTCAGGGTTGTCAGCCCATTGTACTGCTGACCTGGCTAATTCTTGTTCGTCCATAGAATCGAGTACATGGTACCCCATTCGTTCTCGAAGTCTGTTATCAGTGGCTTGGAATAAGTGTTCAGGAGTTCTCGGATTACACATGGCTTCTTGAAAAATTCTTTTACTTTCTGGACGTACTGGACGCATTGAGTTATTAAAGGGTCTTCCTTTACCTACATAAGCTATCATTTCTCTAGCTGGTAATTGTGCTTGTCCTGCTGTCTCTTCTGGTGCGTCCTCATCCCCTGAGGATTCAAGTTTGTCTGAATCCATTTCTGGTACTGGCTGTCTTCTTTCATGCATTTTTATTATTATTACATAATTATTACATTCCTGATCCTTCGGTACATATTTTCTATACAAGCCTGTTTATCATGATCCCCATCTGCTATCTTCTGACCCCATCTATGGAGTGCTTTTATGTCGTCCGGGTTTGCGCCCGGCCTATCCGCTTCTCTTATTAGACAGTTTATAAGAAACCGTAATATCTTGCCTTGAGTATCAACTTTCTGGTAGGCCAATGCCTCCTTAATACTTTCAGGGCCTTCCCCTGTTAGAACAAAATGATATATTTTATCTAGATGTTCTACCATTCCAGGTAGTGTCAATAAAAAGTTTGTGACTCGTCGCAATCGTACTGATGCGAGCAACATTCTCTCGTCATTCTTTAAACCAGGTACTGGATCATATCTACAGTCTGCAAGACGTTCTCCATATATGTCAAAATCGGCTGCTCGAGGTGTACGTTGTTGTGCTAGTTCTCTATAAGTCCACCGATGTGTGGGTGGCGGGGTTTGGAAACCTGTCGCCCCTCCGGACGCGCCTCCTGAGGCGCTGGCTCCGAAGGGATTGTTTGGGTGTAAAGCAGGAGGAATAGGTGCGGGAAGAGGTGGAAGAACGGCTGGAAGGGTTGGGATGGGAGGAGGAGTAGCTTGTCGCGGAGGTGGGGGCTGAACATCTCGGGGTCGAGCGCCGCCAGTAGGAGGTGTGTGCGGCGGTGCGGTATTAACATATGCGGGGGCTACATCATCTAGATTTCTATTGACACTAATAGAATCTTCAAGGCTCCTTTGCGATCTCTGGTCTGTCATTCATTACGTAGACACTGCAGCCCAGTCTATAGCCTTTAAATAAAAACTGTTGGTCTATAGGCCCGCGTTTTTGCACAATGCTGTCAGCTCATAGCCTCACATTCATGCACACTGCTGCCAAGTATCGTCCTGTAGCTTCTCTTTCAAGCACACTGGCACCTAATGCACGCCTTGTCAGTGATGCACACTGCACCCCGGACTGCTCATGCTGCTCAAACTATATCCTCTCATTCATGCACACTGCAGCCCAGTTACACCTTCTTATTGAAACACGTTGTCTCCAAGCCCATAGTTTCTCAATCATGTACAATGCCGCTCATTCTACTGCCTCTCATTGAGGCACACTGCCGCCCAGTATACAGCTTCTCATTCACATACCAGCCAACCTGATGATTCTCGAGTAACACTCCAACCTTTTTATGTACTTGTTAAGTCACAATATGCCTCGCAACAGACAGTGCATGCGCTGTTTACTAGGCTCGAACTGGCAACAAAATAAATGTGGGTGAAGTCTTATGTTTAGCAGTGTGAACTCAAAACAATGAATGGAAAATATACAGCTCTGAGAGGGAGAAATACGTTTGAAAGGACAGTGACTCCCCCCAGTCGATGAACAAGAGGAGGCTGAATATGAGTCTAAAGTGGGTGGAACCCGTCAGTGAGGTGGAGTTGACATGGCCATTCATGAACAATGCTGACCAGTCCACAGTTTCTCATTCATGCACACTGCAGTACTGTCAACACCGCCTCATTTATACACATTGATACCCACTCTACAGTATCTCATTCATACACATTGATGTCCACTCTACAGGTTCTCATTAATATGCTCTGTCTGTACCCTGTCCAAAGATTCTTATTCATGAGCACCGATGCCCAGTGCACAGCCTCTGCAATGCAATAGGTCTCATGTTTGAGCTATCGGCATTGTAAATGACAATGCCTTTTATTTATGTGTTTTGAAAATTTGCAAGCGGTAGGTAAACACTCACTTTGTACTTATAGTCCGTACTTACGAGAAGCAAGGTTGGCAGTAAAACATGTACAGTTACTGCCAGCTTTGCTAGTCATAAGCAAGGACTATAAGTACAAAGTGCATATTTAGGCACCGCTTGCAGGTTTTTAAAACACATAAATAAAAGGCATAGTCCTTTACAATGCCAATAGCTCAAACTTTTGCAAACACAAGACCTTTTGAATTGCAAATGCTTGTTGAGCTGTGAGACAGAGGGCGGTAGGAGCTATAGGAAGACAGGACCATGATGCCAGGCCATGCTTTTTAGGTCTCGGCCTAGCTACTGCTGTTAAGCAATCGCTATGTCGAGACATATAAAGGTGTAGCAGAAAAGCTTACCAAGAGGGCTTTGGCAGGCAGATTACGCACAATGCATGTGGCCGTGCACGCTTGCCATTTGCTTCCCAAGCCTCGGCAAAAGACTTCAAAAGAATGACTCCCGCTCCCCTGCCCACCCCCCACCAGCCGCGTCACAAACCACCATTTGTCTCGCATCAGACTTCAAAGACTTGCCGCTCGCGCTTACACCCTTCTCTTTCCCCTCATTAAGAAGCTTATCTCGCCTGTTTTCCTAGTGTGGTCATAAAAGTCATTTTACTTAAAAGCCGCAATGAACTGATGTTCTCGCTGTAGGTATTCGCTTGTTTTCTATGTCTTATTCCTGCAGACATCGTTTGGTAACAGCAATGAGGAAATTAACAATCATCTGAAAAGACTGTTGCAATTGACGGAGTTAACATTCTGCAAAGGCTTGTATTTGAGTGCATGAATCTTTACCCTAAAATAAGACATGCAGTCGGCGTCCGTTTCTTAATTTCTATAAACCTGACATGCCATCTTCAATTTGGACGAGTGCAGAATAACAGGGAAGACTTCAGTGTAAAAATGTGTTGCCGGGCGTTCCTTCCTTCATAGTTAGAAAAAGAAACCTCTTAACACCTTCCGTGCGGCCCCGATTTCCTCAGTGTGCTGGGCATTCCATAACTGGGTGTGGTTGTGACGGAACCATTCCGTCATCAGCACAGCTCAACCGTGACTGATGACGGAATGGTTTCGTGACAAGCATCGAAGGGGTTAAATAATAGTTTTTGTGCTCTGAGTTTTCAGGAACAGGCGCAGCATTCTGAAGCATTCTCTCATGAATTCGATATGCATCCTGTGTAAAAGTCACTTTATCAGATACTAGCAGCCAGTCCCGACCTTGTCCAGGTATGAATTGCTGCCGTCCAGTAGTATAATGTTTTGTAGGATTTCGTTATGATAGCATTTCTTATCTGTCACAGGCCTGTGAAATGCTCCGATTCACAGTGCACTGCTGATACACTTAAGAGTGCGCGTTCAGTAGTGTGTGAACTCGAGTTTCCCTACTTTCTTTTTCCTTGCAATATTATATAGCGCGAACTCGACAACATGGCATGAGCACAATTAACATTACAGAAGAACACATTAATTAGTGGTAGGCACTGGGAGACAAAGCGATTTGCCTGGAATCACAGGATGTTGAGCTGATGCCGAGATTCGAACGTAGCTCCCCAGCTCTAAAGTTCGCAATTCTAGAACTCGTGGCGGGAGGTGTGTCTAAAAGTGTATGACGGTGCTGGCCATCAATGAGAGAGACCTGTGCATTTTTCAAATCGGTGGTGAAAAAATATGAGTATGTTGCTGGAGATGTGGGCCGCCGTGCACCAATTTACTTACCGAGGGAGGGTAAACACCCATTATTCCGCAACTTTCTTTACTCATACCAACACTCTGCATACTTTCATTACGAAAGTACCATGACTGCAATGCCATTATAACGCATGACATTACATTTTATATGCTTTTACCACGCATACATTTACAACGAAATTCGTTGTAAATGCATGAATGGTAAAAGCATGTTTTTTTTATGTTTGGATAAGGTAAGTATGGGTATAGAGGTATATGTTTTGGGGTACTGAGGTATGTGTTTTGGGGTGTTTGGGTATTTTAAGGGTTCAGATGTAGTTTTGGGTTATGGGATACAGGGGTAGTTTTAGGGTTTAGGGATAGGTTTGGGTTTGGGGGAACAGGGGTATATAAGGGTTCAGGAGTAGGTTTGTGTTTTGGGGTACAGGGTTATTTTTATGGTTCAGGGCTAGGTTTGGGTTTTGGGGGACAGGGATATTTTAGGGTTCAGGGTAGGTTTGGGTTTTGGGGTACAGGGGTATTTTTAGGGTTCAGGGATAGGTTTGGGTTTTGGGGTACAGGGGTATCTTTAGGGTTCAGGGGTAGGTTTGGGTTTTGAGGTACGGGGTATTTATAGGGTTCAGGGCTATGTTTGGGTTTTGGGGTACAGGGGTATTTTTAGGGTTTAGGGATAGGTTTGGGTTTTGGGGTACAGGGTATATTTACAGGGTTAAAATGGGTTAGTGTTTAAGGGGGTTGGGGTATTTTAAGGAGTACGGGTGGGTTATGATTATGGGGTGCAGGGGTATTTAAAGAGAGCAGGGTGGACACCCGGAGTTGGAATGTACAGAACCTGGGAAGAAAAAACAATGAAATATTGGGCACAACGCTTGCTTTTTTTCCGTAATCCCGCGCCCCGTACACGCCCCCAGCACACGCCCACAGCACACGATGAGAAATGGCATGAAGGGCGGAGCGTACCACAAGCCCCCAGCGTTTGTCACGCCCCCAGCACACGCCCACAGCACAATGCAGACACGCTCACAAGGGACAACTTTGCTGGCACGGTTCTTTTACCTTTTAAATGTATATGGTGGGCGTCTGCATAGCCTCTTTCCTTCTGCTGCAACTGCCCTTTCCAACGCTGTATTGGGTGTTGTGATTGGTGCTGTGGTTCCTGAGATTACCCGCCTCAAAGGTTTGGGCTCTCTCTTTATTATATTAGTATGGATATACATATATACACATATATATGCAAGAAGCTTGCAGTGCTTGCACCCTTGCTAAGCCATCCTCTGAACATGGGAATGAAGTATGTGGCGCGAGTTACATGAGCACCAGTTCCAATTCACCCTAGCATATTAGTTTGTTAAAGCACTGGCTTAAAAGCTAGCCGCTGAAACCAGGAACCCTAACCTGATACTAAGGTTAATACGGTCCATGAGGTAAGTCCTATGCAGAAACTTGCTTAACGAACAACCCAGATAGATACTGTTATTGCTGGCTGAGACTGGCAGTATATTGTAGCATTGGTTATTGGCCTTTGTCCCGCTTTCCACTCGAAATAAACCACCCGCTATATATACATATACATACACACATATATCTACACATATATACACATACACATACATACCTGTATCTATGTGCAAAATTTACCTGGACCCCACCGGCCCACTGTATCGTTATTTTCACTCACTGCACCAACAGCTGCCCTTAAAGTACAGCAGTGAGATCGCTTCCCGAGGCCCTACGTACCCTTGGAGAAAATAAATTATACCCTGCATTTGCTTGAAATTGGTACTGAATAAAACAAATAAGGCATGCTTGACAGAGCAGCTAGCCTATCCGCATCACATGCTAACTAACATGCGCCATGAAAAATAACAACACCGAACCATTACTGCTGCAGTATATTTAAGGCCCTTGACTGCTTAAACCATATGGAGAGTGCAGATGATGTGCGAGTCGTACTGGTACCTGCCGTATCCATGGGAAATCCCAACATGAAACAGCAACGATTATATAGTTCCTTGTAGCTAGCAGACTACATTAAATAACTAACCAATTAAACTGTGTATAAACTACATGAGACCTGCTATCGATATTAGAATGAAGTGAAATTTACTCCAGTGAATTCAAAATCGTGTTTGTACTGTCGTCATTGATGAGACAAATATATATTACTGAAAACGCGATTTCTTAAAGTCCGTTCTCCGTACTATAAGGATTTAACGTGGTTAGCCTTTGAAAGACACATGTATTGTGTTTGCAAATTATGCACCATCCAGTTTTCAAACTTTTATGAACCTTTCAGTAGCACGAACTGCAAGAAATGCAATCCCAGGAGGAATTAAGTACCCAGTTTTACTAATAGTGGAATGTTTTAATCCAACATAATATAATGATTGAAAGTTTATGCGTGGCTGTATTGCAACATATCTGCAAACGTCCTGACACCTTGCCCCATGGTCTCATATTTGTGTAACAGGTACCGCTGCGTGAGATTGGATCCAATCGTAAATGAATACAGGTTGCAGTGCAAATACAGCAGGAAATTATAAGGCCAAGAATATCATTGGTGACATGTGTAATGCCAACCCTCTTGCCCAATGGGCTCCCCCCCAATTGTAACAGGAACTGCGACGAGAGTTAACAGCCCTGCATAAAGGAAAACCTCAGTGACCCCACCGGGCTTAATGAGCATGCTTCGTTCACCCGCCCCCCCAAGAAGATCCCCCATACTTGGCGCTAACACAGTAGCTTGAAATGGCTATACCGTATGGCCCATACGGTATAGCCTTTTCAAGCTACTGTGTTAGCGCCAAGGGGGGACCTTCCGAGTGTTGTCACGCCCCATACCAATTATACCTACATGCGGCTATGCCCCGATGTCGTTACCTTGCAGCACTCCTACTCCATTTAATGGTGTGCCCTATCCTCTGTATTTTGCTCCGTTAGGATGGTGAGGAGATCCCATAAATGCCTATACATAGCATGACACATACCAACTGTTAACCGTTACCACACATAACCCGGACTCCTCCAATTCCTTGCCGGTTGCCGTTCGGGCCTGCCAGCTATTTAATGCACACGCCCAACAGGCATAGGGAGTGAAAACAAAGCTTTGCAAAGCGTTACATGTGTATTAAGAAATCTCCAAACCCCTTACTAAAATAAACATATGACTGAACCTTTCCGTTCGCTCCTGGCAACAAGGGTCTTTTACTCCCTTTTAAGCTCCCCTGCTCAGTCGTAGAATAACGTAGAGTAAGTTCTGAATATGCTGCGTTGTAGCGCTAAATTGGTGAAAGAAACCAATGAATGTATACCAACTCATGCTCAAAGCCTAAAGGTCAATTGAAGTCCACACAATTCGATGGCGCACAATCTATGTAAGCAGTAGCCCAATTTTGCAAATGCCTTCCGCCTTCCTAGACGCTAAATCACATCAAGCATTGAGTAACCTGCATTACCGCGCTACAGTTTCGATCGCCTCGGTTAAGGTCCCCCAACATAGCCCCCTAACTCCTAACGCTCTCTTGCGGTGCACCACATGGAACACTGCAAGGTTAACGCCCGGTATACACATTGCTCTTCCGACTGCCCAGGCAACTACAGGCAACAAATATCACATGTTTCCCAATTCATGCCTTTCCGCCCAATCCTGTCTTTACCAACAAGGCATGTGTGCTATTTGAATGTGTTAGTTTCGGTCTGCCAAAAGCAGAGATAGAAACACTTGCAAACTGAGGGCAGACGGTAATTGCGCCGATAGTGGAATTTGCCGCCCCATCGCATTAGGGACCACAGTTCATAGGCCCTGTTA
Organism: Lissotriton vulgaris; assembly: GCF_964263255.1. Taxonomy (NCBI): domain Eukaryota; kingdom Metazoa; phylum Chordata; class Amphibia; order Caudata; family Salamandridae; genus Lissotriton; species Lissotriton vulgaris. Next base: position 87,854 of record NW_028254569.1, read on the forward strand.
AAGACATAAATGATTAACAACCACCCATACCAGTAAAACCGCTCCTAAAACAAAAAGCGTTTGCTAACACACCCCCCAAACAGAAGCACTCTCGGAGAAACACACAACCATTTGCCACAACTCCTCAAAATACACGATATAACATAGCAAATGTTTGTAAAGCGCACGTGAATAGATGAAACTGCACCGATCACTACAGGCAAAGTGTAGCACTTATGCACCCGATGTATATGTCGAAAAGCGCTATCAACATAACACCTTCAAAACGGTAATAGTGCATGCAACACGACACCAACACCTGCAAACACTAATGCCCCCATAACAAATATACCCTCAAGGAAGCAGCGCTACTCACCGCTCTGCCTGCAACCAACCCACCATACACAGTCTACCAAAAGCACGCGGCCAAGAAAATTAATAAAAAACGAGCTGTGCCCCTGTAAGAAATAAACACTCTGGAACACGGGCATGAGGTCAAACCAAAGGCCTGCGACCATTAAAAAAAAGTGAATTGTGCGCCCTCAACCAATATACACTCCGGAACGCGGGGATACCAACCGCTCTGCCCGCCGCTGACATACAACATGCGGTGTACCAAAAGCCCGTGTGCTCCAATTACACCGTTGGCCTCTTTCCACCCTCCGGTTACCGAGTCCCTCTGCCCGTAGCCAACACACTAATATTATGTCTGCCACCAAATGAAGATAAATACCTTCCGTGTACTTCGGTGACTTTTCTTCATTCTTTCATCATCGGAGGGAGAGCTCCGGAACTACACTCATACTTGGAGGCCTCGATGCGAACGGAAGGGACGACCGGACCGCCGTTCCCGTGGGCGACCACTGCACCACACACCTACACACAACATGCAAAATAACCAAAAATCCGCAACTGGTAAAATTAAAGAGCTGTCCTGCTCGAATAATGCTGCGGATTCCCTTACAGCCACCCGGTTACACAATGGCTGAAGCAACTTGCAGAGAACCAGGTGCGGGAACCAGCACCCCCCTAACACTAAACACCTCTATTAGTAACTAACATTAATAAGCAAATAACATATTTAACCTATTATTACACTACGCCACGGCCCCCTCCAACCCAGCCTGCCACACACCTCGATGACGCTCCTGGGGCCCTGCTGTGGTACGAGGAGACAAAGAGAACGAAACTCAAGAGCCCACCCTTAAATAACCTGCTAAGTTTCGTTTATTCCTACTGACATCAGTCTGTCCAGCCCTTCTTTATCCAGCCCCTCTTCTCAGGGCCAAACCCCGGAGGCGGCTCAGCCCCGCGGCGCTACTAAGGGCGCCCCTCCACTAGGCACAGGGGTGGAGAGACGGGGGGCTGCTCATTCAATGTGCTCCTTCTGTCCACAACCTCTCCTCTTCCTGTGCTTGCCTTGAGCTTCTCTGTGATTGGCTGATAGTGTCATGTGCTTTTCAGTGCATGTTATACACAATTCACCATATCCAATTCACTCACCTTCTTTTCCAGTTCATGCTGTATGAAACACAATTTGATTCGTATCCAATTTCAGTGGAGCCCATATTAATTTCGAGAGGAGTATTATTTACTTCACTATTATTTATATCAATTTCGATATTTGTCACATTTAAACCATTCAGTAATGTTAATTTTTCAAAATCTTTTATAAATTAGCTTTTGTGTCATATTTATTTCAGATGATCTTATATTCATTTGAACATGTCATATTAATTTTAAAATGGCTTATATTAATTGATGTATGTCTGACATTCACTTCATGTGTGTCACAGTCATTTTAAAGCGTGATAAATTCATTTTAATATGTGCCATATTTGTTTCAATGTTGGTTATACTCATTTCAGCATCAGTCTATATCACTTCAATAAGGTTTATATTCACTTGAGTTCTTGTATTCTTTTCAACAACAGTCATATTCCTTTCAGCTAGTTGTTATACATCTCAGTTTATTTTTTATACAATTCAAAGTGCGCTATTCACATTCTCCAATAGGTCGAACATTTAATCTGCCATGTTTCATCGATTCTAATAGATGTTGTATTCAGTTTAAAGCTTCTCATATTCATTTCAGTGTGGGCCATATTCATTTTAATGTGCACCAAATTCATTTAAACTGCAATCATATTTATATTAACATGTGTCATATTCAGTTCATTTTTAGTTATATTCATTTTGACACTAGTCATAATTATTTCAACGTACCTTGTATTCATTTGAACATGTGTCATATTCAGTTCAGTGTTAGTTATATTTATTTTGACACTAGTCATAATTATTTCAACGTACCTTGTATTCATTTGAACATGTGTCATATTCAGTTCAGTGTTAGTTATATTCATTTTGACACTAGTCATAAATATTTCAAATTATCTTACATTCATTTGAACATGTGTCATATTCATTTGAATATGGCTTGTATTCATTTCTGTATATCTCACATTCATTTCATGAGTGTCACAGTCATTTTAAAGAGTGTCAAATTCAATTTAATATGTGCCATATTCATTCCAATGTGGGTTATATTAATTTCAGCATGAGTCTATATCAGGGGTACTCATAGTACGGCCCGCGGGCCAGTGGCGGCCCGGCAAGCCTTCCCCGGCGGCCCGCGGACCTTTCAGACATCGTACCTGAGTTTTTTTTTGTTTTTGAAAGGCTGCCTGCAACCAGAGCTGATTCCGAGACTCTGCTGCCTGTGGGGGCCGGGCGATTTCCGCCATGGTCAGAGTGGGGCTGCAGGGGCGCTGAGATGTGGTAAATTTAAATTACCTATACTTAATTTATGCGGTAAAGTTCGATAAGAATAACTCAGAAAAATAAGAGGCAAAATCTGTGATATTTGAGGTTTTCAAAAGGGGTTTTATTCCTTAAAAAGGAGTTGGGTATTTGGCTCGAGCCACGGTAGCATACCATTCCGTCACCACGTAGGTTCGGGAAGGGACTGACAGACAACACTTTATTGACAATCATTCATATATATAGTCAATGCATTACAGTAAAGGCATATGCAGAAGGCGTAACAGCTGAGAGGAGAGATAAGAGTACACATACGTAATGAAAAGGCGTTACAATAGGCGTGCATGAAGGCGTGTACTAGAAACGTCATTAAAAAGATGTCACAAGTGGGTGGATCCATTAGAGAGTCCTGCAGTGTCAGCAGAAATACATGACAAGGATGCGCGCGCAGGCAGCATGACGTGTGATTGACGTGTAACTGGAGGGTGAAGGGGACTTGACATTTAGCCCTACATGAGGAGACAGAAGTCTGGGATGTCAGATCAACCTAATCCCAAATCGTATCTAATATCTTGTGTTTAAGGAACTGTATTATCTGGAAGGAAAAGGTCTCTCGGACAGAGGCTATTCTATACTGACTGAGAGTGCGTGTATAAGCGTCTACGTGTCTGCATGAGATGTGAGGGGGCATGGGCCTACCATGGTAACAGGAGCTATGAATTACTTGCACGGAGACAGTGAGGCCGGGCCCTTTGCTCTGCAGCTGGAAGGATGTTTACTTGAACTACTAGACAGGAATGTATTTTTCGAGGAGCGGAGCAGATAGCTTGAAGGTTGAATACAGTCTTGGCAGGCAACAGGCTGAACCAAGCACCGTTAGCCGCGCAGGGAGTAAGACAAAGGTCACGGGTACAGATGCAGGCCCAGGCTGAGGCATTCAGAGTCAGAAGGCAGGAAAAGGCTCGATGGCAGAATTCAGGGCCCACCAGAGCTGAAAAACGTGTAAAGTACACCACATAAAGACGTTGGCAAGGCATACTTAGGAACGGAATATTCGACCCATTCATGGTGGATCTGAAAGAGGACATATTAACGTTGGACGCAAATGTATTTGCGTCTTCATAGCTGGAAGTGGAGGGAACATACATGTACTTGTAGCATGTACACGGAGTCGTTGGGGTCTAAGATAGGGGACACAATTGATCATAAAAATTCATATTTCCTCATTCCCTCCTTGTCCCCTACGGACCCTTCATGATATATCGATCCTCATGAATCGATCAATCTGTTCACGTAACATCATTTGCTCTTCTTTCTTCTTATGACGTTTTGAATGAGAACTTGAATGTGGAATACATGATGTGGCACACAGGCCGCAGATCGCTGGCCCACATTGTAGACATAGGCAGCAACTGAATACTATGAGAAGGGCAATGCCTAGGAAGGATAGGATCTTCCATCCCCAGGCGGTCAACGTGGTCCAGAACCAACCGGACCAAGTCCAGGTGCCTGGATTCTGATGTATCAAACTTGCGATTTTATGGAGACGTGTTATAGCTTTATATACTGTTGGCGCGTTTTCTGGAATGAAAACACAGCAACTCGACCCGATGACCTTACAGGCTCCGCCCCTATCTGCTAGAATGACGATTTTGAAGAACAACAACCCGCATAGCAGACTGCTCCTCTGTCAAGTTGCCTAGGGCGGAAGTAGTTTCATTCACTACTGCTTCGAGGGTTCTAGTTAATTTGCGTATCAGTTTACTGTTGAAGACAGCACCTAAGTAGGGAAAGAAACCTTTATTGAAGTCTGTGTATTGCTCCCATGCCGTTTCAGTGTAGTCGACAATCGGGAGATCTCTTCGAAGTCTATTGTTTACTAGATTGGTATTTCTGTGATAATCAGGAGGGGCTAGGAAAACAGGTGGCAGAAGGAATGCAATGTAACAGGTACCATCCCAATCTAAAGGTAAGCGTATGTATGCGGTATGACCACAAACGAAGTAGGAATGACGGGTAGCTCTGAACGTAGACTTGCCTTGATCACTGAATTCGACCACAGTAGAACATTTACTATGACCTAAGTGTACTGAACCATTCTTTCTGATACATAATTCACCTGTGACTGGTAATACTGACATAGCAGGCAATACTGGTGCAGCTTCGGATTCAACCGTTAAAATCATGAGGTTAATTGTATAATTACCTAATCCATATACTTCATTTTCTAGATCAGTTCCTGTCCTTGCTGGAAGTCCCTCCTTGTTAGGGTAACAGGCTTTAAGCAAAACTAAGTTCAGGTTTCCCCAAACCCAATTTCCTGCATAAACAACAGTGTCAGAATCTAAAGAATTAATCAATCTAAACCATGCACCACATGAGCCATTGTGAGTGAACGGGTACGGAAAGAGAGGCAGAACTCCCTTGTATTTCTGGTAGGGAGGGAGTCGGCCACATATTCAACAATTTGTAGCGTTGTTGGTCTGATGGGAGTGATGTAACATACTAATGAATGTGTTGTTGCGCAGCGCAAGTCTGTAAGACAATTCGTGTGGAGGTAATTCGCTAAAAGAATGTTCAGCAGTAACGTTGTAAGCAGATGGTGCACGCTTGAAAATAGGGTAATAGATATGTAGTAATATACTGGCAGCAATAATCAGAAGACTTAGGAAAAACATAATCAATAATGTCACTATACAGTGACTACGAAGTGATTTACAATATGCACGTTTCTTGAGTTGTTTCTGTCTATCTCTCTCTCTATTTCGGTCTAGGGGATACATGTCAGAAACTAATTTAACCGATTCACCTAGGGGGAGGACTTAAACAATTAAACTGTCTGACTTGCTAGACCGTAGTTTCAGTCTATATTTTTCGGAGTCTGTTTTCTCAACCAGGGGGAGTTTTGAGTCAGTCTGTGGAGGAGGGCAGGGCTTAGAGTCCAAGTCTGAAGGGAGTCCGTGAAACTTCTTAACGTGGCTTGAGTGCAGCCACCCTTTCCTGCCCTCAACCTTCACAGCGGTCCTCGTCGTCAGAAGAACCAACTTCGGCGTTTGCCAGGGGGGCTCCAGCGGACTTCTCCGGTCGAAATTGCGAACGAAAACAAAATCGCCAGGAATCACTTCATGGGGCTTCACCTCGGTGTTGTCAGGAAAGGCTGCAGCTACCTGTGAACGACAAGATTGTAGTGCAGACATCAAGGAGGCAAGGTAATCTGTCAGCATAATACAGTCAACATCTGTGATTTTACGAGGTATGGGCGTCCCCCACATATTTGGTGGCCTACCAAAGACCACTTCATACGGGGATAGCCCGGTTCGAGAATGCGCTACCATCCTCATATAGAAAAGGGCAACTGGTAAAGCTACTATCCAGTCAACGCCTTTCTCTCTACAGATTTTTGAAAGTCGGATTTTCAGAGTCTGATTATGGCGCTCCACGAGACCTGCTGCCTCGGGATGCCGGACACAGTGGAATTTCCACTGATAGCCTAACAGGAGTGTAATGTGTTTTACAAGCTCGGATGAGAATGGCTGACCGTTATCTGAGTACACGATACGGGGCAAACCATACCGTGGGAAGAATTCACGAACCAGCTGCTTGGCAGTGGTCGGAGCAGTGTAATCTGGGACTGGATATGCTTCTGTCCATCGGGAAAGTGCACATACGACTACGAGGACATATTTGAATCCTCGACAACGTTCCATCTGGATATAATCCATCTGGAGGACTTCAAAAGGGTGATCGGGAGGCTGAAATCCACCTTGCTCTACGGGAATGCTTTTACCTGGATTGAACTGACAACAAATCATGCAAGTACGCACTTTTTGTTTGGCTGCTGCTCGTAAGTTTTTATTGAACCATATGTGTTGAATACTATCTAGCATGGCTTTTTCTCCTAGGTGTGCCGGACTATGTATCGTGTTAATGATGACTTGAACCATAGAGTCCGGGAGAAACCATGTGGATTTTCCCTTCGTCATCCATCCCTGATCTGTCGGGATCCCTCCTAGTTCATTCCATTTCTTGATTTCGTCTGGTGTAGCATGTGTCTGTATGTCAATTACATCATGTGCGGGATCCCTAACTGTCATGCAGTGTGTCAATGTCGGGACTATTGTCTTTGTCAAGTTGGTTACATGAGTTCGATTCTGAGCAGTTTGCTTAGCTGTTCGGTCTGCCAGGTCATTACCCTGGGAAACGATATCGGTGACTTTTGTATGTGCTTTACACTTCATGATAGATATTGCAGTAGGTAGATGTATTGCATCTAACAGGGCTTGAATGAGGGGACCGTGTTGAATGTTGGCACCGTGAGAAGTTAAGTAACCTCTCTCTCGCCAAAGGACTCCGAAGTCGTGAACGACTCCGAATGCATAACGTGAATCTGTGTATATGTTGACTTTCTTATTTTTGGCTTGAATACAGGCTTGTGTCAGAGCAATGAGCTCTGCTGCTGGAGCTGACAATGTGTCGATACAATTGGTTTCAATAACTTCGGTGTCTGTCGTGACTGCGTAGGCGGCCACTAATTCACCTGTACCTGTTCTCATACATGAACCATCCACATAAAGTGTCAGGTCTGGATCTGGTAATGGAACGTCTGTCAAGTCTTGTCTGGGTTTCGTCGTAATAGTAATGACTTCAATACAATCATGTGCCAATGGGTCTATTCCACTTAATGGCAAAAGTGTGGCAGGATTTAATGTACTACAGCGTCTGATTTCTATGTGTGGTTGAAACAATGTCAATTCATAACCTGTCAGTCTTGCTATAGTCAAGTGTTGGGTCTGTGTACGGTTTAAAAGAACTTCCACGGAATGTGGAACTTGCACTGTCAATTGATGTCCTAGTACTATGGAATCGCTTTATCTGATTGCTAAAGCTGTCGCTGCGACTGCTTTCAAGCACGCAGGGAGAGCCTGGGCTACTGGATCTAATGTGCTAGAGAAGTAAGCACACGGTTTGTGTGAACCTGCTTGTTCCTGAGTGAGTACTGACAAGGCAGTACCTTCACGTTCTGTGACAAAAAGTGTAAAAGGCTTACTGTAACATGGTGTTGCTAAAACTGGTGCTTGACATAAGGCTTTCTTTAAGTCTTCAAAAGCTTGTGTATGTTCTTGAGTCCAAGGGAGGACAGTCGATGTCGCTGCCTCCTGGGTTGTCAACTGAATGAGTGGTTTTGCTAGGAATGCATATTGGGGAATCCATTGTCTACAGTACGAGGTGAGGCCTATAAAGGCCCGCACCTCCTTTTGTGTCTTGGGTGGTGACATGTTTACAATTAACTGGATGCGATCAGGTGTGAGCTGTCTCCCCACTTTGGACAGCAAGTGACCCAGGTACACAACTTGCTGAACACAGAATTGTAGCTTCGAAGGGGATACCTTGTGCCCCTTGTCAGCCAGAAAATTTAAAACCGTCAGTGATGCTTTTTCACATTCAGGTTCGCTTCGGGCGGTGATCAGCAGATCATCGACATACTGAAGCAGGGCGGTGTTAACAGGCATGTGGATACTGTCGAGTTGTCTTTTCAGTGCTTGGCTATAGATGCTGGGGCTTTCTGTGAATCCTTGAGGTGCGCGTGCAAATTTGAAACTTCGTCCATTTAAACAGAATCCGAACAAGTATTGGCTTTCCGGATCGATTGGGACGCTAAAGAAGGCGTTCTTGAGGTCAATTACAGTAAAGAACGCTGCTTCTGGATCAATAGCTGTCAGTAATGAAGAGATATCTGGAACCACGGGATACTGTGGTACAATGCATTTATTTAATTCGCGCAGATCAATAACTAATCGATAAACAGGTGGTGCATTTGGATCAGTACGTTTAAGAACTGGAATGATAGGAGAATTACATACATTAGAGTCTGTCTCTACGACCACTCCTTGTGCAATGAGCTCGTCAATGATTTTCAGTAAAGCCACTACAGCATCTGGGGGTAACTTGTATTGTCTAATTCGTGGTAGTACAACTCCTGCTTTGAGTGTGACTCGATATGGTGTAATGTGCATACAACCTACATCAGTGGGGCCTTGTGCCCACAAATGTGCAGGGACATTCTGTAATCGGTGATCCATGTCTCTCAATACATAGTGACCTTTAAAGTCTCGCAAGAATAATCGTACTCCTTCCGGAGAACAGCATATTATAGCTCCTAGAGCTTTCAGTGTCTTTATACCTAGCAAGTTTTCTGGGCATGATTTGGTAAGCAATAAATCTGTAGTCCGTGTCAGAGGACCAACTGCAAGAGGAAGAGGTTGTGATACTTCGTTAATAATAGGTTTTCCTGAAAATCCAAGGGAAACATTCTGTGAGCCTGAGAGGGGTGCCCCTGGAACCTCATCGTGACTTATCGTGGTTCTGCTTGCCCCTGTATCAATTAGAAACTTTCTTTCTTTCCCTAATACTTGACTGTGTACATAAGGACCCTCTTGATCTACAGGAACCTCAATAAGAGGCAAGCCAACCTCCCTCTCTAGGCTGTTTCATGTGTATCGCTGGTAATCGGGGTAGTCATTTTGTGCATACTGGTACATCTGTTGTGTCGTGTTTTGTGTTGCGGCAATAGGCTGTTGCTGCGGTATTGCTATGGTCTGTTGTGAAGCTGGTATAGGTGGTATATGCTGTATATTCTGGGGTACTTGTTGTTGGGCCTGATCTTGTCTAGGTGGACGCGGTCTCTCCTTGGTTTTACCCGTGGAGATATTGTGTTTCAGAACTGCACAATCGTTTATATAATGACCTGGCTGTTTGCAATAGTTACATGTCCCTTTAACAGGAGCCGTCGAATTACTAGGTTGGGTCGCACCCTTTTTGTGACCGTCAGCTGGAACTGACTGAGCAACTAACATTTTCATTTTCGTGTCTTTCATACGTCTTTGTTCATGTTCTTGTTCTTCTCTAATTCTATTCTGGTGGTACTGTAACATTTGTAACATTTGTGAAGGAGTATTAGCTTGCCAGGTGCTTTCGACTTTCAGTACTCTGTTCTTAACCTGGGGCAGGGAATTCTCGACTAATTTCGTTACAAAAAGATGTGGGTACGACTCGCTACTTGCTTTCAGGCCGCTATTAATACCAAAACATTTTTCAAATCGGGTATAAAAATCACTAGTGTCCTCATCAGTTTTCTGTTTGCAGGCTGAGATTGCACCCCAGTCTTCCTTTTTTGTACTTAATAAACGTGGCAATACTTTTACTAACAATCCTGGTAACGCTTTAACTTTGTCTCCAAGCCCTAGGCCTGGAACTCGAGTATTTTCTTCGTTTTCTAATGCAGTCCAATCAATCTTTGCATTTCCCACTTCCCATTCTTTTTCTTTGAGTTTCTCGTAAATACCAGCAGGCAGTAGTACTTTCAATATTTTCATAAGGTCTGGATAAGTGTAATCACCCATGAGTAACATGTCTTTTATTTCACGGTGAAAACCTGCGGGATCTTTGTCATGGCTAGGTACTAATTTTTTCATTTCCAATAATTCTATTTTAGTTATGGGCGTATACACAAACACGCGTCTAAGCGTATTGTCAGTATTCTGAACTGGGTGCACTTCTCGTAACGGATTCTGTCTGTCTATGTAATACATTTTTCTTTCCAAGGAGTGTGTTGAATCAGATTGTGGACATAGGAAGGCACTATATCTGTGCCGATGTTCTAGAATTACTTTAATTAGATCAGTACCTAGACCTCTCCATTTATTCATAAGTAGTTCCGCTAATATATCAGGCAGGGGACCTGGATCAGAGTGTTGGCTTCTATATAATAGGAGTAAGTGTTGTATCATGTATGTACCAGCTAAACGCCGTTCGCTTGGTGTCATATTCAAGAATGTGTGTGCTAACGCATCATCACTATATTTCTCAGGGTTGTCAGCCCATTGTACTGCTGACCTAGCTAATTCTTGTTCGTCCATAGAATCGAGTACATGGTACCCCATTCGTTCTCGAAGTCTGTTATCAGTGGCTTGGAATAAGTGTTCAGGAGTTCTCGGATTACACATGGCTTCTTGAAAAATTCTTTTACTTTCTGGACGTACTGGACGCATTGAATTATTAAAGGGTCTTCCTTTACCTACATAAGCTATCATTTCTCTAGCTGGTAATTGTGCTTGTCCTGCTGTCTCTTCTGGTGCGTCCTCATCCCCTGAGGATTCAAGTTTGTCTGAATCCATTTCTGGTACTGGCTGTCTTCTTTCATGCATCTTTATTATTACATTCCTGATCCTTCGGTACATATTTTCTATACAAGCCTGTTTATCATGATCCCCATCTGCTATCTTCTGACCCCATCTATGGAGTGCTTTTATATCGTCCGGGTTTGCGCCCGGCCTATCCGCTTCTCTTATTAGACAGTTTATAAGAAACCGTAATATCTTGCCTTGAGTATCAACTTTCTGGTAGGCCAATGCCTCCTTAATACTTTCAGGGCCTTCCCCTGTTAGAACAAAATGATATATTTTATCTAGATGTTCTACCATTCCAGGTAGTGTCAATAAAAAGTTTGTGACTCGTCGCAATCGTACTGATGCGAGCAACATTCTCTCGTCATTCTTTTTACCAGGTACTGGATCATATCTACAGTCTGCAAGACGTTCTCCATATATGTCAAAATCGGCTGCTCGAGGTGTACGTTGTTGTGCTAGTTCTCTATAAGTCCACCGATGTGTGGGTGGCGGGGTTTGGAAACCTGTCGCCCCTCCGGACGCGCCTCCTGAGGCGCCGGATCCGAAGGGATTGTTTGGGTATAAAGCAGGAGGAATAGGTGCGGGAAGAGGTGGAAGAACGGCTGGAAGAGTTGGGACGGGAGGAGGAGTAGCTTGTCGCGGAGGTGGGGGCTGAACATCTCGGGGTCGAGTGCCGCCTGTAGGAGGTGTGTGCGGCGGTACGGCATTAACATATGCGGGGGCTACATTGTCTAGATAGGAAGAAAGGAAAATGTCCTTTGCGGTTTTCTGGTGTATTTTAGTCGGGAGCAATGGAGGTGGCAGATCTTTTGGTATTTCCGGGGTGGCCTTAGGTAAACCTTCGGCCAAGAGAGGATACATACCATTCATAAGGGTGTTTCGTTGTCTGTCTACTTGTTCTAATTTTACTCGGATACCTTCCTCGACTAATACGTTTTCTCGGGCCTTTTCTGAATCTTCTCTACTTTTCTCTTCTTTTCTGTGTGCTTTTTCTGTACGCCTATGCGATTCTTTACGCCATAATTCAATGGCATCTTTCTGTGACTGTCTGGCTTTCTTTTTCCATAATGCTTCTTCTACTCTCATGATGCAATCTGCATCCCATGTCCCAGCAGCGGGCCATCTCTGATTCTCTGCTAGATCCTTGGTGTAGTCCACCCATAAATCGAGATATAAAACGGCATCTAGGCCATGTTTATGGTACATAAAGTACCCTGGAGTGTCCCTAGGTGGAATGGGAACAGCTTCCTCGAGTATCCCTTTTCTAGTTTTTATCTGTCTTAATTTGGAGAATAACGGCATCTTTAAAAATCAGGCTACTTGGTCCTTACTTAGATATGAACACAATGAACACAGTAATCACAATAATGAATATCGAACAATCACTCATACCACGACATTTTAAAAACACATTAAAACATTTAAAAACGAACGATAATGATTAGAATGAAACTAGCTAACTGCATGATACTGGATGTACTGCTAAACAGTACAGATACACCGCTAAACGGTGCAGACAGGATATACTGCTAAAACAGTACAGATACACTGCTAAACAGTGCAGACCAGGTCTGTGTACCCAAACCCGTCTTGACCGGCACAAATTAATGCGCACGTCCAGATGCGTCCCCAGCAATGGTACTCACCGGGAAGCACGGAAACGGAAGGCCTCGGAAACTCTGGACTGGACTGGACCGGACTGGATTCGACTCGTGACGCAGATACTTCGGAACTTCGGAACCTGGTGGGCCTCTGTATACCTCGGATCTTGCTCTCTCAGCTAGGCTCTGGTCGGGATCCTCCGCACTCCTCACCGCCTCGTCTGGGTGTTGATCGCAGCCTCGGTCACCTCCGTTGGCCTGAGGGAGATACAGGAAATCCTGCGGGTACGCGTAGTTGTCCGTCCGGCTGTGGCAGGGGGCCAGGCCTGCAACGCACCTCCGGCGCGTAAGGTGGGGGAGGGGTCCCTGTTCGGGCGCCAATTATGTGGTAAATTTAAATTACCTATACTTAATTTATGCGGTAAAGTTCGATAAGAATAACTCAGAAAAATAAGAGGCAAAATCCGTGATATTTGAGGTTTTCAAAAGGGGTTTTATTCCTTAAAAAGGAGTTGGGTATTTTGCTCGAGCCAAGGTGGCATACCATTCCGTCACCACGTAGGTTCGGGAAGGGACTGACAGACAACACTTTATTGACAATCATTCATATATATAGTCAATGCATTACAGTAAAGGCATATGCAGAAGGCGTAACAGCTGAGAGGAGAGATAAGAGTACACATACGTAATGAAAAGGCGTTACAATAGGCGTGCATGAAGGCGTGTACTAGAAACGTCATTAAAAAGATGTCACAAGTGGGTGGATCCATTAGAGAATCCTGCAGTGTCAGCAGAAATACATGACAAGGATGCGCGCGCAGGCAGCATGACGTGTGATTGACGTGTAACTGGAGGGTGAAGGGGACTTGACATTTAGCCCTACATGAGGAGACAGAAGTCTGGGATGTCAGATCAACCTAATCCCAAATCGTATCTAATATCTTGTGTTTAAGGAACTGTATTATCTGGAAGGAAAAGGTCTCTCGGACAGAGGCTATTCTATACTGACTGAGAGTGCGTGTATAAGCGTCTACGTGTCTGCATGAGATGTGAGGGGGCATGGGCCTACCATGGTAACAGGAGCTATGAATTACTTGCACGGAGACAGTGAGGCCGGGCCCTTTGCTCTGCAGCTGGAAGGATGTTTACTTGAACTACTAGACAGGAATGTATTTTTCGAGGAGCGGAGCAGATAGCTTGAAGGTTGAATACAGTCTTGGCAGGCAACAGGCTGAACCAAGCACCGTTAGCCGCGCAGGGAGTAAGACAAAGGTCACGGGTACAGATGCAGGCCCAGGCTGAGGCATTCAGAGTCAGAAGGCAGGAAAAGGCTCGATGGCAGAATTCAGGGCCTACTTCACCAGAGCTGAAAAACGTGTAAAGTACACCACATAAAGACGTTGGCAAGGCATACTTAGGAACGGAATATTCGACCCATTCATGGTGGATCTGAAAGAGGACATATTAACGTTGGACGCAAATGTATTTGCGTCTTCATAGCTGGAAGTGGAGGGAACATACATGTACTTGTAGCATGTACACGGAGTCGTTGGGGTCTAAGATAGGGGACACAATTGATCATAAAAATTCATATTTCCTCATAGAGGTGAAAATAGCCTCATTAACATGCGAATGGTCTTTTAAAGACCTGTGAAATGCTTGGGTGCGGCTGTGTGCGCACGCCTGGAAGCTGTCACAGCCCGGGGCTATTGATGGCTTCGCTTGCCCCGGGCTCCGCTTTGATATGCTAATCCGCCCGAGTCCAAAACTCTGCAGAGATCATGTTAATGTTGCTCATTCCGAGCCCGGCCTCCCCGCAGCTGGTATGCACAGATTCAATTTCAAAAGAAATTAACGAGGGCGCATTCTCTGCTTTATAGGAGTCAAAAGTATGTTTGTTAGTATGTTTCCCTGTAAAGCGCTTCATCCGCAAAATCCCAAAGCGCTGTATTGGTAGTTGGTGTTATATAATCTATTGATTGTGGACTTCTTATTGGCCCCAGAGAAATGAAAGGTCGAGGGGGTGCGCCAGAACTGGAACCAGTGGTTTGCAGGCTGCCCACAAGCCCTTGCAGCAGGTGCATTATTCAGAGCAGATTTACATGGTTCCTTTACATTCGA